>NC_060282.1:37600409-37791187 GCF_021613505.1 Equus quagga | reverse complement strand
ATACTACTCAGCTGTAAAACAGAACAAAAGCATTCCATTTGCAATAATATGGATGGACCTTGAGGGAATTATGCTAAGTGAAATAAGCCAGTTAGAGAAGGACAATCTCTGTATGACTCCACTCATATGAGGAATTTAAAAATGTAGACAGAGAGAACAGATTGGTGGCTACCAGGGGAGAGGTGGGGTGGGGGGTGGGCACAGGGGGTGCAGTGCTGCACCTGCAATACGACTGACAATCAATAATGTACAACTGAAATTTTACAAGTTTGTAACCTATCATTAACTCAATAAAAAAAAAAAAAGAAAGTATATCTTGCTTAGAGCCAGCCCTTATGGCCTAGTGGTTAAACTTCAGTGTGCTCTGCTTCAGCAGCCCAGGTTCGGTTCCCAGGTGTGGAACCACAATATTCATCTGTCAGTAACCATGCTGTGACAGTGGCTCACACAGAAGAACTAGAAGGACTTACAACTAGAATATACAACTATATACTGGTCTTTGGAGAGGAGAAAAAAAAAAGGGAAATATATCTTGCTTAGATCAAAGGAGTTTGGGAAATTTAAGAGCCAAAACTCTGTTCATCAGATCCTCACTGGTTCACAAAATTGTATTATATTATGAATGGAATATATGAAGGAGGGAGAAAATAAGAGTGGCTCATTCAATGAAGAGCAAAAGCATGGACTCTCCTCCTTCTGTTCCCAAGGGTCATCATCACATAGTACAATCAGCATCTACCTAGCAGTACTTTTCCATTTGGTTTCCATTCTTCCTCTCCTGGAGGAAGCTCTCAAAGGCCTGGGGAAGGTAAAGGAACCTCTTAACTCCCTGCTGTCTAATCATACTCTCTAATCATGAAATGTTTAGATGAAGCCTACTTGACTTCAGTCCATTCATTTGGCCAAATACCCTAAGGCTTTCTCCTGTATAAAATTCCCTACAATCCGATATTCTAATTTAAAAGAGAGAGTATCTCACACCCTTTATCACCTTTTCTCCAATTCTACACGTTACCTATGGATAAAACACTTCTCTGAGACCTAATGAACATGTGGTTCAAACCTCACAATGCACACTTAAATACAAACCATGTATACTCTTAATGTTTCACATTAAAGGTCATTTATCCAATGAGAAGGTATATTACTTTTGAGAATAGTGACTGACAATGTATGTCCCCAACAGTGCCTAATACAGCAATTAGTGCAAGTACTTGCTTAGTATACTTGTTGACTAACTTATTGGTGGAACTTCTAACGCAGTTTCTGCGGTTTCAAAAAGCATCAAAGAATTTGATTCCAACCAGAGAATTGGACTCCATAGAGATGAAAGAATTCCAAATAGCCTAACACTTTCCAAAGGACCTCTGTGATCCATCTCAGTTTCCAAATGACTTGTTCAAAACAATTCTGGCATCTAGCTCTGTATTCTGTTAAGGAAAGAAAGGGAACATGGGGAAAGTGGAAGAGGTGCCTACATCCACCTGCTCCTGCCCTCCACCATTTCCATATAATGCCACCTAGTACATCAACCCAAGGGCATGCTCACAGTTCCTCGAACCCAAATGATGCACAGTTTACCATATTTACAATTTGAAAAAATAAACACCAAGTAGTCATTAATTTTCATGTAATTAGATAGTCTTGTTCATCAGGACTGGAAATATGGATCTTTTTGCATATTACATTAGAATAATAACAATATCCTCACCCTTGGGAAATGCTCTGAGTTTATTACAACTTCATTCAACATATACAAATAACAGAATATGAATTTGAACACACAAGTAAAATACAGTAAATAGTGCTTGAAACTACAGTCTCTCAATTTAACGGTAAAATAAATGGCATCTTTTTTTTTTAAATGGCATCTGCTTTGAAAGTTAATGAAACTGTGGGGTTTTTTAATAAAAGAAAACCTTCAATAAAATGGATTATAGTACAAAATTGTTACTCCACAAAGACTACTTTTGAGGCGTGACATATCTACCAGCATAGTTTCAAACAATTTTTAAGGCACAAGAAAAAAATTCGATTATTTTGGATTTAAGAGTCAAGTACTTAAGTCTTTAATATTAATTTATTTTCTATCTAAAAGTTAAAAAGAATTTTAAGAGTCACTCTCACTTTAAACTTTTCTCAACATATACTTAACACATAATCAAATCTCAATGTATCATAAAGCAGTCTAAACTCTACTATTCTAGCTATGATTTATATTTCAGTTTTTATGGAATATGAAAACAAGAGAAGCTGGAATTGAGGGAAGTAATGAAAAGAAGTATTCACTTTACCACTTTTATTGTTTGAATTATTTACAAGAATGTATTCATACATTGTCCAAAGGAACTAATGAAAGAACTGAATATATTAAGTTTTTTGTATATATTTTCCCTAAGAGAATTATCAAAAACCAATTAAATACAAAGTTAATAAAGACACTAAAATAGAAAAATGCCAGGAGAGAGGTGCCTAAGAAATAAAGAATATATATCAAATAAAGCTTTGCAAAAAAATTAAGTGAAACAAATTATACTAATTATTATATATTAAAATATCCATCAACCAAAATGTATTAACCATCTAATAGCATATTCTGGGCATTGTACTTCAAACTCGAGGTAATATTAAGGTGTACTGAGACATGGCACCAGCCCTGTAAGAGTTCATAATTTTGTGAAGAAATTGCAAAATTTACATATGAAAAGTTAAAATATACACAAGGCAATGTGTCCTTGACAACAAATGATTTATTCCAAATGAGTTAGTCTCTCCTTTGAGTATGAAGATCCCATGTAAAGGTTAAAATATTTTGCATATGTTCACAACAGCATTGTACTTTTTAGATCCACTGACTGAGAAAATACAATACAAAAATAGTTCCTTTGAATATAGGAGCACTTTATGTTAGTATATGGCTCTGCTGCCAACGATGGAAAACCAAAATAACACTCTTTAAATAAAACAGAAGTTTATTCTTCTCATGTAATCATAAGCAGTTCAGGACTGGCATTGTGGCTTCCCAAATATCAGGAGCCCAGGTCCCTTTGATCTTGTGACTCCATCATCCTCAAGATGCCACTTCTACCTCATGATCCAAAATGACTGCTTCAGCTCAAGCATCACATCCTCATTCCAGCCAGCAGGAAAGAAGAAAAAGGGCATGTTCTCTCCTGTTATAATAGTTCTCTCCACTTAGAAGTATTAGAATCAGAATGACCCAGGTTCTAATTGTGGCTCAACTACTTACTAGCTGTGTGACCCAGGGGTCAGTCAGTCAATCTCTGTAAATATCAGCTTTTCAGAAGTAGGACCTGACACCTCTGTTTACATTCCATTGATCAAAATTTGGTTACATGGCCACATTTAGCTGCAAGGGAGGCTAGAAAATGTAGTCTTTATTCTGGAGAGCAATATGTCTAGTATGTATCACGGAAAAGAGTAGAATGTATTTTGGGGAACTAGAGATCTCTGCCACACAGTTTTTTCTGAGAATATTAATGAGAAAAAATATGTTTACACTTTTGAAAAACAGAGGGAAATATATGTGCAAGATATATGAATTATTTAATCTACAGATAATGCTTGGTGAATATATGAATTTGAGGATTTGGCCACGAACTGGTCTCAACTGAAAGCTGCACAGAGCTCAAAGGCAGTCTGGATGATTTTAGGTTGGAAAGATTTCAAGGAGGAGATGAGCTGGGCCTTGAAGAATGTGCAAGATTGTGAAATAGATGGGGGAGGGCAAGTGAGACAAAACTCAACAGCAGAGGCAAGGAGGCAAGTGGGGCAGTTTGGCTGGAGCAGAAGGCATGTGGAAGTACTTTACAAACCAAAAACAGTATGAACATTGTCTTTATCACACTGAAAGCATTGGGAGGTAACATTAAAGAAGGTTGAAAAGTTACAGAAAAGATTCTGAAAGCTAAAGGGAGGCGTTTGACATTCTGGCTCTACCAGTTACAAGATTTGTGAACTGTGACTTCCTCATCTATGAAATGTGGGTGTTAATAACTAACTAATAGGATTGTTTTGAGGTTAAATACTAACATATAGTCAGCATTCAATAAATAGTAGGATTAATAAAAGCGCTCAGCAATCGAGTAACATGGTAAGTTGTTAAAAGAGTTAACAGCAACCTGATAGCCAGGGTGGAGTGATGGAAGAAGGAAAAATCTCAAAGTAGACAGAGCAAAGCAATAGCAAGTAATCCAGCACAGTTGACGCACAGGAGTTTGCACTTTATGCTTTAGGCAAAGAAAAATTGGAACTGGCAGAGGGAATATTGGAGGCAGGGATATCAGTTAGGACTACTGCCAAAGTCCAGGCCCAGGGATGAGGGCCTGAAATAAGACAGTAGCTGTGAGGATGGAGAAAAAGATCTGGCTGTGAAAGGAACTTGGGAAATGACTGAACGCAGAAGGTGAAGAAAAAGGAAGGAGGGTTCTGGCTTGCATGACTGAATGGCTAGCCATAACATTAACCAAATTAAGAAAAAGAGGGAGAAAAACAAAATGGGGGGGAACAAGTTCAGTTTAGACTGTTCAGGTGATGCAGGGACATCCAGATGATGAAGGTGCCCAATAACCCAATGGATATAGAGTTCTGACATCAGAAGAGGTGTCTGGGCTGGAGGTGTGTAGATCTGGAAGCCCTGTGAAATAAGGGTAGCTGAAACTAGCATAGGAGCAGAGCTCACCCAGAGGAAGCCCGTAGAACAGAATCTTGAAAGGTCAACACTTTCACAGGCAAAGAAAAAGAGAAGCCAGAAAAAGGAACATAAAAATGAAAGATGGGAGAACTGGGAGACAGTGGCATCAAAGACATCAAGAGAAAGAGGTGTGGCGATATCAGGCTGTTATGAGTTCCCAGACAGTTGCAAAGACCTAACGAGGTTAGTAAACTGCTCAAATTTTAAGTGTCATGTTGGTGAGTGCTCTTCAGAGAGTTTATGCTGGAACTCTATGGAGAAGATTAGGTGGCTCCAGAAATGCTGACCTCCTGCTAGAATGAAGAAAAGTTCATGAAGCAGTTTAAAGAAATTTGCCACTACACAGATTTATACCAAGGCAGCAAGAAGACGGATTGAGTTTCTGACATGCTCTTCATGCCTCTATCTTGGTCTCTCTCTCAGTAGTGGACAAGAGGTCTGAAAGGATGAAAGTGGAAGCTGCTAGCAGATGCAGCATTAGCTCTCTCCTCTCAAAGCCCCTGCTAGATCACGAACTTTTTGAGACTTGTCCTCAGCATCTAGCACCACACTACAAATACAGAGGCACTCAAGTTTGTTGAATAAATAGCCAAAAGCAAATAAGATAATTAGCTAACAAGAGAGAAGTGCTGGAGGACATAAGTAAATAATACAGAGAAGTGGTTAGAGCTCTTGGGATCAAACTCAGACCTTAGTAGGAATTAGGCTCTGCTCCCTCCTGTCTGGCTATTTAACCTTGGGAAAGTTCCTTAAATACACAGTAGGAATTACAATAGAACCCACCCAAAGCATAGCACTCGCCTAAATGACAACGTTTATAATGTTCTTGACAAAGGACTTATTATTCAACTCTCCAGAAGTCTGTCCTTAAAATATTTAGTACATTTTTAAAGGTATTAAAACTAAAAATTGACCACTTATTATCAATCAATCAATGCCATCTACCAATGTTTACTGCAAACAGGAACTGCACAGCCACATCACAATAAAACCATGGAGATAAAACCTACCCCTCACGGAGTTTAGAGACATTAAACGAGGTCGTTTATGTAAAAGAACCTCAACAGTGAATAGAATCCACCATAAAAATCACTTGGCTCCTTCTTAAAAATGTACCTGTTAAAGAATGTAAAGAAGTCTTGTACTCAGAACCGTTGTTACTAAGCCAAAGCTTCTATTATATTCATCTGGCAAAAAGGAGAAAAGAAAATACACAGCTTTTTTTCTACCATCTATGATTTGCTATTTTTAAAAAGCCAAGGAAAAAAATAAGTAGCCCTCTAAATTGTACTTACAAAATCTTCCTCTGTAATAGCTGGTGGCTCTGAAACAAGATAAAATATTACATTATCTCACTCACATCTGATTTCCTTTTAAAGTAAATGAAATAATTTGAGACAGCATCCAACCCTGCTTCATGCATGGGAAAGCTCAGTAAAATTTTGGCCCTCTCTTCATTCTCTGCACATGGATTGAATTTTAAGTTGGAATTCAAGGTGGAAGTGGGGAGGAAAGGCCTCTGGATCCAGCTTGGTCACTAATTCACTGTGACCCTGGACTTAACCTTAAAAGATGGAGGCCTCCATTATTCCTGCTGCAAAACGCAGAATTAAGCAAGATAAAATAAGATGGTGCCAAGGAGGCAGTATAAATGGGGGTCGGGGTGGGGGTGAAATGCGTAATAAAATGCTACGACAGAGCCGAGGGACCAGTTTTTCGAACGCTTGGTAGAGGGGACGCCGGGCGAGCAGCACAGGCCGGGGGCAGTGCGCGGTCCGGCCGGGCTTCGCCCCCGTCGACGGGAGCGGCGGACCGCGCGCCCCGGCCCCGGCCCCGCCCCCGCCCCCCTACCGGTGGTGAGCCGCCTCTGGGGCATGCCGCCGTCGCCCGCGCCCGGCGCCCGCGCGGGCCGTCAGGGCCCCATGCGCGCGGGCCCAGCGCCCGTCCTGAGGGCCCGGCTCTCCCCGGGAGGGACGCGGACGCGGCCGGCGCGCGGGCCTGGGCTGCGCCGGCCTGTGTGGCCCCCGCCTCGCCCGAGTTGCTATGGAGCTTCGACAATGCGACCAGCGGGCGGCCCCGGGCCTGGGCGCGGCGCCCGAGGCCAGCGCGGTCACGCGCCTTTCGGGGCCCCTGGGCCGAGGAAGGGACACGCGGGCCGCCCCAGCCTGTCCTCCTCCGGGCCAGGGGCGTGAGCCGCCGCCAACGGCTGGGGGACCACGCGCGCCCCGACCCCGGCGCGGCCACCCGGGAGGGCCCCGGAGACGCGCGTCGCCCTTAAAGACCGAACTAGCCGCGGACTCGTTACTGTGGTGACCGCGGCTCAGGCCTGTTCTCCCTCAGCAAGACGGCGCCCGCCCGGGAAATTTGACGCCCCACAGTGAGAAAAGCCCCGCCGGCAAGCCGGTGCGGGAGGGGCCGGGCGAGCTGGTCCTGAGGAGAGGAAGAAACGGAAGACGCAGAGTCGGGCCTCAAGAGTTTTCCTGCTATCGATGGAGGACGTTCAACACACAGCTCTTGAGCTCATTCCCAGCTGTATGAAATGCCTGTATCAAGAGTTCAGTATTCATGTGCTTTAGGAACCAGATCTTCCCCCACACTTTTGCTCCAATCGACTAGGACTGCTGCATTTTCAAAATATTTAAGCTTTAAAAATTACCCGAGGCGGCTGTTGACGAGAGAACGATAAATTGAAGATTCCCGTAGTATGTATTCCGGAAAAAGTTATGATGGAAGAGTTTCAGGGAAAAGTGAGATTTGGAAAAAGAAAAATGATACTTCTAATTAGGAAAAAAAAAAAATTTAGAAAAGTCATGGCCAACTCAAATTTCCAGCCCAGACCTCTCCCTCTGAGCCTAAGAATCCTAAATCCAATTGCTTGCTGTACACAGCAGTGGCTCTTCCTTCCAAAGCAAAATGTTTAAAAGGAAATCTACATTTCCCCCATTCCTTATCTTCAAATTGCATCTTCCTCTATAAATCCCATGTTCATCAAGTAACTCAAGCCAGAAATCCCATATTCAGTCAAGCTGGAATCTTCTCTCCACTCCTACTACCTACCTCAGCCTTAGCACAGGCTTCCATTTGGACTGTTTAGAAACTTCCTAACTTGTTCCTCTTCCAATCTTTGCTTCCAGTGGAGTTCCCCTTAAATCCATTCTCCATGCTGAAAGCAAAATAATCTAACTGCAAATCTAACCTACTTAAAACCTTCAGTGGCTCCACATTTGCCTCCTACACTGTAAGAGCTGTTCCCAGGCTTGCCAGGGGCCTGCAGTCATGTAAATGCTTAAGCAAGCAAGGAGTAAAACAATGGGTGCTTGTATTGCAAGGAACCGTAACACCTGCCTAGTTAGTATATTTATTGCCTTTTCAATATTACATAGGCAAAGACAAAAATAAAACAATAAACTACTACCTTGGCCAAACAAAATCAGAGGGCCAAAGGAGGTCAGGGGAGAGCAGTGGAAAAAAACCGAAAGATAAGAGGAGGTGTGAGAGGACAGATCATGAAGGGCTTTGCCGGCCCTTGTAAAGGACTTGGGCTTTCATTTTGAGTGAAATGCAACCATAGGCAGTCTTGAAGGGAGAAGTGTCATGATTTTAATTTGAAAAGGTTCACTCTAGGTGCTGTATAGATAATGTAGATGGGCACAAGTAGAAGCAGGCAACGGCTGATGGTGGCTCAGACCAGGCTGGCAACAGTGACAGTTTTGAGAAGGACTCAGATTCTGCATACGTTTTAAAGGTAGATCCAAGATTTCCTGACAAGTTGGATGTGGGAATGAAACAAAGTAGTGGAGATAACTTGAAGGATTTGGGCATGAACAACTGGAAGGATGGAGTTGCCATCATCGGAGATGGCGAAGCTGTGAGTGGACCACACTGTGTGGAGAGTTTAAGTCTATTAGCCATCCAAGTGAAGATTTTCAGTTTGCAACTGATAAAGAGGCCTGGAATTTGGGAGATATAAATTTGAGAGTCGACATATAAATAGTCTTTTTAGGCATTTGCTTGTGCTGTTTCTGCCACTAGGAAGGCCCTTCTGGCCTTTATCAGGCAAAATTTTCTCATTCTTCACTACTATACTCAGCTTGGGTGTCTTTAGTATACTTTCCCATGAATTCCATTCATTGGATTCTCCTCTTGCTCCTGTATACCTGGTACAAACTCATATCTGAAAATTATATTAATATTACAGTAATTTGTACAGGGAGGTGCACCATCCCTCCTCACTGTCACCCACCAAACAGTAAACCGGAGATTGAAGGAGATATACTTTATCTTATCCCCCACCCCCAACTCCAGACCCTCTGCTGAGTGCCTACCACTCAGTACATATTTGTTGAAATATCTTCTCTCCATTGCAATCATTCTGCACTGTGCCCTGCTCACAGAAAAGATTTATCCCTGTTTTAGATAACTATACTGGGGCCGGCCCCGTGGCCAAGTGGTTAAGTTTGCGTGCTCCGCTGCAGCGGCCCAGGGTTTTACTGGTTCAGATCCTGGGTGCAGACATGGCACCACTCATCAGGCCATGCTGAGGTGGCATCCCATGTGCCACAACTAGAGGGACCCACAATTAAAATATACAACTATGTACCAGGGGGATTTTGGGAGAAAAAGCAGAAAGAAAAAAAAAAATGATTGGCAACAGTTGTTAGCTCAGGTGCCAATCTTTAAAAAAAAAGATAACTATACCAATAAAAAGTCAATAATTGAACATTAAGGCCAATTGAAATTGGCGAACACTTAGTGCACACTTACTATGAGCCTCTAGTAATAAGCCTAAGAGATTGGTATTATTATTCTCAACAGTTTAGGAAACTGAGACTTACGGAGGTGAGATAATTTGCTCAAAGACAAACAGCTTAAAAGTGTTGAAGCCACAAGCTGATCCAGGTCTGTCTGATCCAAAGCCTTTCTCTTGAACAACCATGCCGTGCAGGCTGTCTCTAAAAATCATCTCATGAGATTTAAAAAACAACACAAGAACCACAAAGATGGTAACTTGAACCCAAATGCATGGATTATAAACTATTCTAATGTTTTGGTGATTTTATTTTGGGGGTAACAACTTTATTGAGATGTAATTCATACATCATATAATTCACCTCTTTAAAGTATATAGTTCAATGGTTTTTAGTAGATTCAGAGTTGTGCTACTATCACCAGAATCAATTTTAGAACATTTTTATCACCTCAAAGAAACTCCATACTTAGCTATCATGTCCTATTCCCACCTCCCACCTACCTAAACAACCACTAAGCTACATTCTGTCTCTATTTCCCTATTCTGAACATTCCACAAAGATGGAATCACATCACATGTTGGTCTTTTGTGACTGGTTTCTTTCACTTAGCATAAGGCTTTTAAGATTCATCCATGTTGTAGCATGAATCAGTACTTCATTCTTTTTTTATTACTAAGTAATATTCCATTGTATGGATATACCATGATTTATCCATTCATCAGTTGATAGACATTTGGGTTGTTTGTACTTTTGGCTATTATGAATAATACGGCTATGAATATTCATGTACAAGTTTTTGTGTGGACATATGTTTTCATTTCTCTTGGCTATATACCTAGGAGTGGAATTCCTGGGTCAAAAGGTAATCCTATGTTTAATTGTTTGGCAACTCTATGCTTAACTTTTTGAAGAACTGCCAGACTATTTTCCAAATTGGCTAACCCATTTTATATTAATTAGCACCAGAAGTGGATGAGGCTTCTGAATTCCCCACATCCTCACTAACACTTGTTACCATCTAACTTTTTTATTACAGCCATTCTACTGGGTGTAAAGTGGTTATCTCTTTGTGGTTTTAATTTGCATTTCCCTGATGACTAGATTTTCCTTTTAAAACATTTTATTCTGTCTCTGCCTCCAAACTAACTAGTTTTTCCAAAAAAGCCTTTTTCTACAACTAGTCTATATCATTGTTGAAAACCAATGCAGTTCAAAACCAAAAGTTAATAATGGGAAATATATCTACATATATTTATAAGGAATTAAGTTTCTATTTATTCTCTTCTGGTTCTGAACATTATTGTTAGCAAATATGAAGGATGTGTTTGAATGGCCTTACTTAAATACACACTTTGTAGTATTCCTGCAATTCAATCTGGGGAGCCCTGGAGAGCATCTCAGACAGTCTGCCTGGAAACCAACCAAAACGGTGATAGAATGAGAAACCAACATAACCATGGAATAGGACAGAGGTGATATCATGTTAAGCTGCTGTGGACAAAGAACAATAATCAGGTTTCAAATATGAGCCCCAAACCAAATGTCACAAGGGCTAACCTAAACTGCAAGGATTAATTTGCATTAGGGCTGCTCCATGTACCCTGTTCAGGGTGAGAAACAGCAGACACTTATTTAATGATTCTCCCAAGTACTGCTGGAGAAACGGCTAGCATGTATATGGGTATATACCTCCTTGACAATCAAGAGCAAAATTTCAAGCATTCTACCTGTTTAATGATTTAAAAGTACCAGTCCTTCCTTGGTTTTTGTGTGGTAGGGTCCAACTTAAGCCTAGTTCTAAACTTTTCTGAGTGTGAACAGGAATAGCACCAAAGGCCAAATTCATATCACTATTGTGATTTTAATTTTTGTTGGTAATATTTTATATGGCTGAGAGTCTGAAGATTCACATGGACAATGGCCAGACCATATACAACAATAGAACTCTCACTCATAACCTCTGCAGTAACCAGACTTGGAAGCCAATCCACATCCTCTGCAGCAATAGGCCCACAATGGTCGGGACTTGGTCAGTAACCAGCAGTTTCCCTAATTTTTGTCCCCACTTCCAACTCAGGACCAACCAGAGAAAACCAAATACGCTTCCCAAACCAATCACATAGGATGCCCATTCAATTCTAATTAGCCCGCTTCCAGCTTCCCCATGCCAACAACCTCCCATTGGACCATACCTGAAGTCTTCCCTGCTTTTCACTATACAGCTTTCCTGTTCTCTTGCCTGCCCTTTAGTCTGCGCCAAATGCAAGCGATGGTGGCCAATTTCCTTCCTATAGCAAGCTCTGAATAAATAGCCTTTACTTGCTCTTATTTGGGTTGTTTTCATTTATTTCCACATAGCTAAACTATATTTTTAATTTTTACACATAGATGAATCAGAATGACATGACAATGCAGTAGAATGTTTTTCCTAGGAGCCGGATGGCAACTCAACATCTAATGATGGATGATACCATCCCCCACTCCAATCCCTAAAGTAACTGGAGTTGTGGCAAGGAGATCAGAAACAAGGTTATAAAATTTATATATTGTTTATTTCCATTCTTTTTTTGATAATCATGATTATCTTTTCTTTTTGTGAAATTACATATCTTATCTATATTAGGTAACAGCTACACATATCCATATCACATTTAAGTAGAAAACAACATTTTTTCTATTTCCTAACAGTTCATAATTTTTTGAAGGAACATAATTAGTTTAATGCATTCATTAGTCAGGTTTTTTTTCCTTTTTCTCCCCTAACCCCCCCATACATAGTTGTATATTTTAGTTGTGGGTCCTTCCAGTTGTGGTGTGTGGGACGCCGCCTCAACATGGCCTGATGAACATTGCCATGTCCATGCCCAGGATCTGAACTGGTGAAACCCTGGGCCGCTGAAGCGGAGCGCATGAACTTAACCACTCAGCCACGGGACCGGCCACATGTCACTTTCTTAATTTATCCAAGATAACTACTATCTGGATGTGCTGGTTTAGATTTATTCCAATTGTCAATATATTCCATGCCATTACTTTGTTTCTTGCACAAACTGATGAGATAATTCAATTTTTAACCCTTCCCTAGTTAAAGTTGTAAAAATCTAATATTGCTCTAAGATGTTGCAATTTTTACAAGTAGAGAATGTGTTTCTTTTTCTCCTCCTTCTCCTGTTTTGCTTCCTCTCCTCTCCTACATTTTTTTAAAAATGAATTTGAGCTCTAAGGGATTTTTTGACCTGTGTTGGTCTCTCCTGTAGCTCCAGCACCTAGAACAAAGCCTGGTAAGTGTTCAATTAATATGTGTTAAGTGAATGAGCTATATTTTATGAAGAAATAAAGATTATATTATTGAAAGTTATAAAACAATGAGATACCACTACACATCTTTTCAAATGGCCAAAATCTGGAACACTGACAACACCAAATGCTGGCAAGGATGTGGAGAAACAGGGAATCTCATTCATTGCTTATGGGGATGCAAAATGATACAGCCACTTTGGAAGACAGTTTGATGGTTTCTTACAAACCTAAATATACTCTTACCATGCAATCCAACAATCACACTCCTTAGTATTTACCCAAAGGAGTTGAAAACTTATGTCCACACAAAAAGTTGCACATGGATATTTATAGCAGCTTTATTCATAATTGCCAAAACTTGGAAGCAACTAAAATGCCCTTCAGTGGATGAATGGATAAACTGTGGTACATTCAAACAATGGAATATTATTCAGCACTAAAAAAGAGAAAAAGCTATCAAGCTAGGAAAAGATATGGAGGAAACTTAAATGCATCTTATTAAGTGAAAAGCCAATCTAAAAGGGTTATATACTATATGATTCCAACTATATGACATCATGGACAAGGCAAAACTATGGAGACAGTAAAGAGATCACTGGTTGCCAGGAGTTGGGATGGGGGGAGGGATGAACAGGCTGAATACAGAGGATTTTTAGGGCAGTGATACTACTCAGTATGATATTATAATGGTGGACATATGTCACTATACATTTGTCCAAACTCATAGAATGTATAACAACAAGAGTGAACCCTAAGATAAACTATGGACTTTGGTTGATTATGATGTGTCAATGTATGTTCAAAGCTTTGCTGCCACAGGACAAGGCACTACTCATGTTAGTGTGAGCAGGCAGAAAGCCAAGACTGGAGTCAAACAGTTACCACTTTAACCCTAGTCCTAAATTCACTGGTGTGAGACAAACACATTTTTAAGGTCCTCTAAGTCTCATATTGAAAAAAATGCAAATAATATTGGTATCATCCTCATAGCATTGCTCTTAATATAATGAGATAATGTCTAAGACACATAGTTCACTTCCTGGCCAAATTAAATATTAGCCACCAATAAAGATCCATAAATATTTTAAATTGGGGTCACTGTCTCAGGATTCCACAGCCCTTTTAGTCAACATTTACTAGGTCTCTATATGATTACAGTAGTAGACACTGGAGCACTAGAGAGAGGTAAGAAAGGGCAGTCCCTGCTCTTGGGATATTTACATTCCTCATGAAATAATTCAAGAGCATTTACGAAGTAGCTTGAAAATGAGCTCAAATTATCCTCTGTATCAGTATATAAGGAGAGAGACATCAGTGTAGACTTCCCTGGCAGCAGAGAATAAGAAAAAAGGCCTTTCACGTCAGCAGCCTTGACACCTCTTTATTTTTAACAATGATACAGAAGAACTGTTTGACTGAGGAGTTTCCTCTCTGCTCCCATTGCACCCCATGTATACCTGACCTAAGCTGGGCATAGCAGAGGTGACTGGGAAGACATTTGCCGAACACTGAACTTCTGTTTAGTGTTTAGGCACTAGACTAAGAACTGGGGCCATCCACAGGTCAGAGGATTTCACTGTCTAATGAGGAAAACAAAAGTTCTGATAAATGCTGTGATGATACAGAGACAAAGGGGCTCTGGAGAGTGACATAAGCAGCTATGGGTAGAAGAAGGTGATCAGTCCGGGTGTCTACTCAGCAGAATCTTAAAAGGCAAGTAGGGGGGCCGGCCCAGCGGCTTAGTGGTTAAGTTCACGTGCTGTGCTTCAGCAGCCCCGGGTCTGCAAGTTCAGATCCCGGGCGCAGACCTAGCACCGCTGTCAAGCCACACTTGGCAGCATCCCACATAAAACAGAGAAAGATTGGCACAGATTTTAGCTCAGGGCCAATCTTCCTCACACACACACACACACAAAAGGCAAGTAGGAGTGAGGCCATAGGGAAGGGAGAGAATGACATTCTGAGGGAGAATGTAGCATTGGCAGACTCCGAGTACCTGGAGGGTGGGAGCAAAGGGAGGATGAAGGGGGTGGTGTTTCAATGTTAGCTCTCTCAAAAGCAAATAACTATATTTGAAGTTGCCTATGATATCAGAAGAAAAAGTAAAGTTGAGATTTGGATAAAATTTGTATCATATAACAACCAATAATTATTAATTCAGCAACTCAATGAAGATTTTAAACTAATGAGACACACTCAGATTTGTACTTCAGTAAGATCACCCAGATCATAATTTGTTTGTTCTTAACCCCTGACTTTATTATAATTAAAATATTTATTTTAAATATATGATTATTCAGCTTTTATCAGGTGACACTCAATTACGCTTCAAGCCATTGATATTTGCCGAAAGGCATGAAAACATTCAAGAAACAAAACTACATCAGTTATAAGATTAACAAGTTCTGGGGACCTAATGTACAGCATGGTGATTATAGCTCATAATCCTGTATTATATACTTGAAAGTTGCTAAGACAGTAGATCTTAAATGTTCTCAGCACAAAAAAAAAGACACAGTAATTATGTGATGGGATGGAGGTATTAGCTAATTCTTTCGTGGTAATCATTTTGCAATATATAAGTGTATCAAATCAACACATAGTACAACTTAAACTTACAGAAAAAAGTTATATGTGAATAATATCTCAATAAAGCTGGGAAAAAAAAGAAAATTACATTTCTTCCTTTAATATAAGTACTATGTCTTAAACATTTATTTCCCTCTTTTGAATGCCAACACAAAAAAATGTAAATATCTTTGCCACCCTAGCACATAAAAATTTGAATGTCATATTGTTTATTTTCTGCATGTAATTATATACCACTTAATCATAAAGTGATGCATATTTCACCTCTAAAGGCCAATATCCTCTGCCCCTAAACACCTAACATATGTGTGTGTGTACATACACATATACATAGATACATATTTTCATTCTCATTCAACATATCATTATCATATTCATACCATTATGATTCATTGTCATATCAGATGACAATCATTAATTCAGCAATTCAATTAATACTTGCTGCATTATCCATCATGCATAAGACACTCTACTAAAGGAGGGAGAGAGGTGAGTAAAACAGTTCTGCTCTTAAGGAACTTGCTAATGGCAGAAGACAAGTAAAGAATTTAATACAAATAAGACATGCCAGAAATACCACAAGAAAGGTATAAATAGACACTAGATTCAAAGAAGGTATAAATTTCATCTTGTTGGAGAGATCAGAAAATGATTCATGGAAAGAATTTAAGGATTAGCTGGATTTGATGGGATTTAGTATGGCATGAGAGAGAGGAAGTGGGAGAAAGCACAGGGCAAGTTTAGAAAACAGTAAGGAGGCTAGTTTGGCTGGAACAAAGTGTACAGAATGGAATGGTGGGAGAGATTGCTAGAAAGTTAGGACCATTAAGAGATCTAAATTCTGCTACATTTTTAATAGGAAGCAACGTAACTGGAGCCACATTTTGGTACAAATAATCTGGCAATAGATATTTAGGACAGATTCAGATGGGAGAAAGTAAAAGCAAAGAGACCCGTTAGGAGGTATTTACAGAATCTAGGCAGGATGTGATTGAGACCTGAACTAAGTACCATCTTTCTGCAGAAATGAGAATACCAGAGGGAAATAATTGGTAGCGTACCACCACCATTCATAACCAGCACTCACCTCCATGTTTCTACCACTCGTGCTCCTTCCATTCCTCTGGCTCCACTCTTGGTGATGAGGGAGCCAGGAGGGCAGATGGCCAAGGCACAGACCTGGCCACCAACAAGGTGTTCTGTCAAAAGTCACCCCAGAAAATAGTGCACTCTTGCAAGTCAGCTAAAATATTTTAATTAGCAACTCCGAGTAATAACTATTACGAAAATTTATTCTATATATACTTTAAAAATTAAGTCAAGGAACATTTCCCCTATCTGGCAATATCACAGTACATCAATATTAAACATATAAAAACTAAATTTAGGGGCCGGCCCAGTGGTGCAGCGGTTAAGTTCACACATTCCACTTCTCGGCGACCTGTGGTTCCCCGGTTCGGATCCAGGGTGCGGACATGGCACTGCTTCGCTCGCACGCCATGCTGTGGCAGGCATCCCACATGTAAAGTAGAGGAAGATGACCATGGATGTTAGCTCAGGGCCAGCCTTCCTCAGCAAAAAGAGGAAGACTGGCAGTAGTTAGCACAGGGCTAATCTTCCACAAAAAAAACCCTAGACTTATTTTTTTGAAGAATAGCCAAAATCACTATAAGTGAGTCTTTGGTGCCCCCTTGTGGAAGGTTTAGTGTGAGCTTTGAAATATTACCCTCCTCCACACAGAAACATAAGGACTATTTCTCTCTTTTACATTGAAAACATTTGCTATAGATGTTACACTATTTTTAAGAGACACAATTTAAAATAAGGCCATATAAATAACTTAATGCAAACAAGGAACATAAAAGATAAAATGTTGAAAATGTTCAGTAAATTCTTGTGTCATAAATTGGCAACAATTTTGCTTTTTGTCATAAATTAAGCAAAGGTAATGGAAAAATTTAGCTTTACACAGTGCTAAGTAAGTATCAAAAATGTTTTCTCAACAGCAGTTCTACCTTTAAATTATTGCTAAGAAACCTATAATATGGCTTTATTAAGTATTTAAACAGCTGGAACAAATTTAAATATCCATATTTGTGCCCATAGAAACGCTAGTATAAAATGATCAGAGAACTCTTAAACTGTTGTCTCTCTTTATATTACTTATCGCAAGTTTCTGACCATTTTTTTTCCAAACTAGGAAGTCAGAAATAGGAAATACCTGTCCTTCATGGAAACAAGTGGAAGTCAAATAGAAAAAATATTCCTGGCCCATTAGTTAGCAAGGATGTCAAAGGGGCAGACCACAGGGGGAAAAGAAAGAGAAGTTCTTATCTCAAATCAGTAGAAGGTAAAGCATTTATTGGCTTTCCCCAGAATCAACATTCATTCTTATGTCCTTACTAAAAAGTGAAACAAAATATAAAAATAAAATGCCAAATTTAATCATCTCTCTTGTTTTAGACTCTTCTTGGGAACACAGAGCAGACTCATCAATAAGTGTTGGTAAACTTTTTCTTATTACTTTCTCTCACCCCATAATAAGAACCTGTAAGAGTGTAGTAATTACCGGAATGTGATAATACTTATTTTTGTTTTCATGCCTTGTGTCTTTAGATTATAAAGACCTTGGGACTGGAGCAGTGGCCTTTCTCTTGAACTGAGCTCTCAGATTATAGTATATTCATGAAACTCATTTAGTTTTCCAAATGATAAAGTTGTTTAAACCACTCATGAGCTAAAGAACTACTCTGTTCAGGCAGAATTGTTCTAAATTAGAATTATTTTTTTCCTGGTATACCAATAGGTTTTTCTTAAATGGCAAAACAATCTCCCATTTAAGACACGGTAATTATATGCACATTGAATTTATCAACAGGGGTTCTGCAACGAGTTTTGCCATGTACAAGTAGCAGACTACCTCTGCTAGAATCCTGGCTCGCCTCACTTGCTGTCTGTATGATCTCAGATTAGCTAACCTGATTTTTGGTTTCCTGACATATAAAAGGAATAAGATAATAACTGCCTCATAGAGTCACCATGAAGAATAAATGAGTTAACACATGTAAAGGATTTAGAACAGTGCTTATACATAGCAAATGCTCAATTCATGGTTGGTTGAATTTTTTTTTCAACCAGACATTTTTTTACAAGCAAGTTAGAAGTTGACTTTATAGTTTCATTCAGCATAATGCTAATGATATATCAAGGTCATATTTTCTATCCCCACAAATGCTATTTTGTTTTATTCTATTCACATTCAGCCAAATATGTAGTAACACAGATTGGTGTAACAAGGTTTCAAGAGTGATTTCACGATACATCATCTCTTTGAATTTCTCTTAATTATAGGTAAAATAGGCTCAGAATCAATAAGCGACTTGCATAAGGACACAGCTGGTAAGCAGTTCAAGATACCAACCCAGGCTTTTGACTCCTAGCCTAGTGCTCCTTCCATTACACTTTATCTAGTTGTAACAGAAATCAACTAAGAGAATGAGTAAACCAAACAAATCCACTGATTACATGTTAAAAGCAAGTTAAGCAATCCTTTAGATCCTACTTTTTTGTATAATGAAACATTAATCACTGAAATCAAATATTAAGAAACTAACAAATTATTAGGATAGAATTATAATGGTTTACTTGGATAAAAATTACTAGTAGCACTAAAAAAATCTATTCATTTAATAAATATTTATTGAGCACCTTCTACTTGCCTGGCATTAGGCTAGGTGCTGGGATCCAACAGTATCTAATCAAACATGATATACTCCAGGCCTTCGCAGAGCTTACAGTCTTATAGGGAAAGAAAATTAAACAAGCAATATAAATAAAGTGAACTAAGTGCCATGACAGAGTAAGTACAGGATGCTATGGGAGAAGATAGCTAGAGTAACTGCTCCAGTCACTTACTATACTACACAATAATTTACAATAATTAGGACAATGTTGGTTATTTTCTGGATAGCTGGAACTTTTGTTTAATAAAGTTGTTCATGAATACTGTATGATTTTCTTCCAGTTAACCTACATACCTCTTGACCTCATCACAAATATAAAACCTATCACTAAGAAGCTTTCCTTTTGAATTTCTACTCTGATCTTTTTTCTTCAGAAAGTTTTATTATAAAATCATTAAAATATAAGGTATTAAGTCCTTATACTATTTCATTCACAACTGCTTGATCATAATACTCAAATCCCAATTAAAAACAGAGATATAAAAGATTCGAATTTCCATTGTTAACTGTACCTGCAGTAGAAAGGAATACACATAGCTTATTGATTTCTAAAACCAAATGTGGTAAAATTTACTTCTTCACCACCAGAGTGAACTAAAATATTACATCCTAATAGAGTGGGTAACCACAAGATGACAAATGTGATCACACTGCGAAGGCATTCTGACTGCAATACACATGACAATGACAACGTGCCTCATAATGGACTGGAAATAGGATTCCAGATTCCTACATTTGCACTACTGACAATTTCATGTGTAAAAAGGTAAAAGAAATGCTTATCTTTCCTTTTCCATTATTCTGTAATAAAATAATAAAATTTCATAATATCAGGAAATGTAAACATTTTAAATTATATAGAATAGACAATCTCGCATTTCATTTTTAAAAAACATATCATGGAACTGAATCTGTGATTTTTAAGACCTAAAAAGTCACTTATGGAATGGCATTTAGGCCAGGCAGAAATCAAGAACATAGAATAGCAAAGGTGTTCACATGACAGAAGAAGATATGATCTGATCTAAGCCACAGGAAGGGAGGCCAAAGACAAATAGTTTGGATTAAATCAAAGAGTTGAATTCACAAATTAAGAAAATCAAGACTGCGAATAAGTTTCCTAAGGACAGAGAAACTTCTCTGATGGAGGAAAAAAGTTAAGCCTTAATTGAACAATTAATAAGCGTATTGATCCTGATGTGGAAGATATCTCAGGAAATTAAATAGACATTAAGAACTAAACATGGTTAGAATCAAATAAGTCAGAAAATGTGATATAAAATTTATGGACTGTGTAACTTATTAAATATAACTAACAATTTACTCATTTATATTTAGGCTCCAAAAATTCTTTATGGAATTACAAAGGATACGGGTAAAATTTAATACGTAGCAGTTAATCAAAATTTTTTAGTGAGTTAAATGACAAACTAAAATTTAAGGGAAATTTTTCTAAATATATCTACATCTAATCCACACTTTAAAATTGTCTTATTAAAATAATATATAAGAAGAGCGACATTTTAAATCTATGTGTATAGTGTGTACACAGACATATGCACACATCAGTTACCTAAACACAAAGAAATTATGAAACTATCTTCAAATTTTCCCCTGGTTTTAGTAATTTGTTCAACAATAGAACTTCTCTCTCTCTCTTGTTGCTCTTCTATAAATGGAACATGCAACCTCAAATCATTTTTGGAAAGAGGTACATTATAAACAATTTAGTAAATTTTATTTAAAAAAACCACCTTTCTCAACCAGCCCAAATATGTCACAATATTGCTACCCAAGCTAGACTAAACAAATGAAATCTGTGACTATAAGTCTGGACTTTTCAGAAGTACTTACATGAAATGCGTGACTTAGGAGGGTTTATTAACTTAAGACTCCCATTGTAAATAACCACATATGTCTAATAAGTTACTTTTTACATCCTTAGTTATCAATATTAAGTAAATTTTATTTAACCAGAAGTCTGCCCAAAAATGACACTCATTAAATTAAGATAAAGGTTGAAATTATGGAGTAAATTCAATAGAACTTCTGAAAACATTTTATTTATATTTCATTTCAATCAAATATTCATTTTGCAAATCTATAAGGCCATCTGTCTCAAGTTCAAAATTTGTAATATTATTTGGAAAACTATTTTTAAGAAGTGACTGAAGAACATTTCAACACATAGTGATGAAATGCACAATTTTTAAATGTTACACGAAACAGTTAAATACATATATATGATAACATGGAAAATTCTTTATTTAAAACATAGTTATTAAAATGGGTAAAAGTGACATAGTAAAATAAAATTTTTTCAAAACTCACCACTTTAAAGAAAACATAAAATGACATGGATTATAATATATATACAAAATAGGAAATAAATCATCATCTTTCATTAATGGGAAAATTTGCATGCTTTCAAAATATTCATAATTTTAAGTCAGACAAAACGTTGCTTAGGGGGAATGCTTCTTGTATATTTAAAGTCTCTTTAGAGGCGTTTTAAATTCCGCTTACTCTGGGCACTTCCTGGAAGAGCATCTTTTCTATTTCTTGGCTTTGCTGTTCCTCTACTACACTCTTCAGACCCATGATAAGCACACAAACATAACACACAAAAGTCAAAACCACAGGCTGTGCGGCTACACAGTCCCCTTTTCTTATATGGCTGGTACTTAGCAGGGGATTGGCACCTTGGGCAAGGTTTTAATGCTTCATCAATAAAAAGTGTTTTGGCAACCTGCAGTGAAAGCATACACACTAAATCTTCCAGTTTCATATAGAGAAATTGCTTTATTTCAAACTCTGTAAATATTTATTTCTAATAACTTATGATAAATACTCACCTTAACATATTCTTCCTGTTTACTACTTAAATGAGTAATAGAAGAGCTTGCTATAGGTGTCAAAACTTCTCCCCAAGGAGAAAATGTTGAAACTTGTTCTTTCTGAGAACCTGGTGTCCTAGCCTGAGCTTGTACAGATCTTAAAGCTGATCGATTTAAAACATGGAGCCGAGTGGCAGCATCCTCAACATTTAATATAGCCCCCTGTGGTAAAAGACAAGAGGGGTCAATACCAGGATATCAAGAGTTCCAGGATGGCTTTCTGATGCACATGTGTGATTTAAATATTTGGAAGTGGTTTCACACCACTAGAATTTTCTCCCTAAACCATTCCTTTTTAGAAAAAAAATGTTCTCTCATCTAACATTTAAAAGTTAAGGAAACATAAAAAGAAAAAATTAAAACAATAAATGCTAGCTTTAAGTTTGTACGATTGGTTATTTGCATGAGTAGGCAAACTTTTCCCAAAAAGGGCCAGATAGTATATACTTTACACTTTGCAGGCCAGATAGTCGCAGTTATTCAACTGCTGTTTTAGCAAAAGCAGCTGTAGAAATACATAAATAAAAGATCAGGGCTGTTTTCCAATAAAACTTACTTTAAAAACACAGGTGATGGACAGGATTTGGCCCATAGACTGGAGTTTGCCAACCCCTGTTTTAAGCCAAGGTCTAAGAAGAGATTGTCCCTGAGCTAACTTCTGTGCCAATTTTCCTCTATTTTCTATGGGGATGCCACCACAACATGACTTGATGAGTGGTGTGTAGGTCCGCACCTGAAGTGGAGCGTGGGAAGTTAACCACTACGCCACCAGGCTGCCGTGAGGTGAATCTTTTCAAAGTTTGCTATGGGGTATCATGGAATTCCTTGAACGTTCCTCACCTTAGCCACACGTCAGAAGAATAATGGTTCTGGGTAGACCATGAAACCCAATTTGTTCAACTGGTTTTTGCAATACTTGTAAAATATTTGACTCATTTTTACAGTTAAGTTTTGAACAGCTTTGATATTTTCAAAGGAGAAAAAAAAATCTCTTATCTGAACTGGATTTCCACATTACTCAAATATTCAGCCAAGTATTATCTTCAATACTAATCCTTATAGCTTTCTATTTTGTTAAGGTTGGTAAGAGAAAAAAAAAATAGTAAGGCTTTTTTTTTTTTTTTTAGCAAATTGGCATTCTTAACCAATTATCAAAATAAAATGTGAACTTTCTCATGTGTCCAACTATGATTTTGATTCCTCTTCCTTGATAGTCTCCTTTTGCCACAATTGGCTCCTAACAGCGGGGAGAGCTAAAACATGAGAAATTATAGTAGGATAAGTATAGGAAATGAGGATAGCTGGTCATGAAAAATTATGTGATTAACAGTTTAACAACATATGCATAAGTATAATGAATGAATATTAGTTTTCAGAAATTAGAATGAATACAGCTGAACTGTATTACAGTTTCATATAGGACTCAATACATCTCTTATATTACATTTGTATAAATTATTTGCAGCCTAGGCCATGCACATGGCAAAAGAGCATACTAAAATTTCAATGGATTTCAAGGCAGTTGGTAAACACAGTGACTGTGCATGCAGAAAAAAAACAAATAGGGATATTTTGAAGCAAATTTCAGCCACAGAAGAAACATTTGTTCATTTAACAAATATTTATAGAACACCTGAAGGTGCCAAGTGAATAAAACAGTCTAATCCTTGTCTTCCTGGAGCTTAAAATGTGTGCTAATATCTCTTAACAATAGGTGGCAAAGCAGTCAACAAAGGCATATGTTTATGAATGCCAAAATTCTTCAAAACATAGTCACCATCATGTTACCAGAAAATATTTAAATGTGAGAGTGGAGTCACCTTATGGTTGTTCATTTCCATGATTATAACAAAACACTGAAGAATACAGTAAATTAAGAAATTCAATGGAAAAGATATGGTATCCCAATGCTAATGCTCATTCTCACTGCTGCACAGCAAATAGAAAAAATTGAGATCCTATTACATGTAGCCGATCTGTGCCTTCTAATTTTCACACATAAGGAGCTGTCAGTGATGCTATACAAGTGTGAGGAAAACCATTAAAAAACTTTGTTTTATAGTTTTTCTGTTTTGGTTAATGACACACACTAGGATAATCAGGTAGAAAGCAACCAGTCCATATCAGAATAGGAAGGCAAATGGCACCAGGAAGGACGTCTCTGAGAAAAGAAGGAACAGGTAGAATACCTGATTTGTCTGGACTTACACAGAGGAGGTTTCCAGCTCTGGTGGATAATGGGAGATGAATCAGGGATCTCTATAGAGAAACACTAAGCAAAAAAGAAAGAAACTGGGCAATTATTAACTCTGGGAAAAAAAAAGTTATATAAGAAAAAAGGTGTAATCATACTGTACTGCACGTTACAGCTTTCAAAAGTCATAACAATCTCAGTACAGTCTTAATAACGTCAGCACCTAATTCGGATTCACTTTCAAAGGACGGTAAGAGGAGAAAGGGAGAAAGGAATTCAGAGAGACAGGTGGGTAGACAGGTAGCGGTAGTAGTGGTAAGAGGTTAGAGAACAAACAATCTCTAAATTCGTTGAAAGAAAGCAAAGAAATAGCAGTAAAGGCATGCTATTTAGAAATGGAGAGGTACATATCAGAAGGAGCAGCTGAAGAGTTGAAAGTGATTGCCTTGATGGGGAAGAATCCAGAGTAGGAAGTGACAGGGCAGGAGAATGCATGTTTCATTATAAGCCTTATTGTCCAATTTGACTTTTTTAACCATGTACTTGTTCTTCTTTGAAAAAAAATTTAAAAAGCAAATCAAAATAAGAAAAAGAGTTCAAGTAAGGAAAAAAGTGTAGTCCTTTAAGAAACCAAATTGGAAGGAAAAAAAGTGGTAGCCAGGCTAGAAGATAGAATAGTTTATCTAGAATTACCTGGTGTTGCCAAACACAACCACCTGTTTCTTCCTTATAGGATGTAAGGAGTACATGGAGCTAAAAGTTTAATATTAATAGGTGCTTGCTTAAAAAATGGTTTTTTAAGTCCTTAGCATGTAAGGAAGCACTCTAAAAAGAAATGTTAAGAAGGCAACTAATATCTTCAGGATTATAAGCTCCCAGAGCCAGCAGCTGCAGCAGTAAGTAGCCAGGAGCTGTGAGTAACTCGTAAGGAAACATCACAAGTGAGAAGGTAAAACTTTTCTTAAAAGTAAAGTAGAAAGTCAACATTTTAGTTAACATCAGTCGCTCATATTTCATTGTAATGAGAAACCCACAAATCTGTATTTAGGTATTCATATTTGTTTATGCCATGCTTCATGTCAATTATTATATTTACTCAACTTAGAAATTTACTTATAAGATGTTATTAAATACTTTTCACTAGACCAAGAATAAGGGAGTAAACTCTCAGAGTTTCTTTTGGTATTGATGTCTAAGAAAGGTCTAAAGTTGAATATACAATAAATAGGGGGGCCAGAGTCATCAGATGCCTATTATACAAAGTACGTCCCTAGGAAGAACGAATCTACTTCTGTAGGACTTTTCCTGTAACTTCAAAGCTGGACCTCAAATCTTCAAGAGTACAGGTTTATGATGCTCTACTAGTACTAGTACTAATCTGCCATGCTCACTAGCCTCCAGGGCTTCATATATGTTATTCCCTCTGCTGAAACGCTTTTCCCTGTCTTCATCTGGCTAACTGCTAACTCATGATTCAGGTCTCAGTAAGATGCACTTTTTCTGAGAAGCCTTCTCTTGATTCCCAAGTATTAAACACTCCTTTTAAATGTTCCAATAGAACTAACTCTGGGCTTCTCTTAACACACCTGTATTTTAATCACCTGTTAACCTGTTATCACACACAGGGTATGAACTCCAAGAGAGCAGGGACCATGTCAGAAATGTTCATCATCATAATCTGAGCAAGTGACAGTAACATCTACTCAAAAGACAGGATAGAAAGTGCTATAAGGATATCTAATTGTGAATGGGATCCAGCACATCACTGGTATTCAAATACTGCTAACAGCACATACACTTAAACAGCAACAAAACTCAACAAGATGTTCTTGATGCTAGGTAGTCTACTCCACTTATGGACCGGAAGGAAATGGAGTTTGGGAAAAGTAAAGAGTTTATGAGTGAATGTTTGCTAAATGGAAAAAGTTAAAAGAAATCAGGAAAACTAAATTAAGTTGGCCAGCAATATGGGATCATCAGATATTTATACAAATCCATTTTAGAAAAGTATTATATACATTACCTCAGAATCCATTTTCAGTTTTGTGATATAAAATTTCCTCCTCTGATTGGCTTTTTTATCTTGAACAACAATTTCGCGCCAGTTTCTGCTCACTTTCCAAACACTATAACAAAAAGATCAGTCCTTATATTGTATATATTCCACAAGATTAACATTTTTTGCATATGGCAATTAATAAGAAAAACTTGTTTTAAAGATTTTGGAAAGTAAATTTAAACCTAAAAATGTACATTAAAAATTTGACTTCATCTACATCAATGTTTCATATTGATTCACCATATGAAAGAATTCTTATTAAAATACTAAATATATGCCAGAATTTATATTGATAGATTATCATCTTATAAATGGTTAAGGGAAAAACATAGTTTCATAAAAGCCAATATGAGTCCACAGGGAGACTGATTAAGAGGATTTAACTTCAAATGTGACACTAAGATTAAAAATTTGGAACATGACATGCAGCAAATGATTATCATCTACAGCACAAGAGGTTTTTTAAATCAATTTCTCCTATTAATGTATTTAACATATCTGTCATTTTGATTAAACAAACACAAGAACAATCAATCCTTCACTGGATGTACTAAGTGCCAAATAAATATTATTATGTGTAACACTACAAAGTCCCATTTTATATACCAAAGGTTATGAGAATGAAGCAGCTAAGGAAAAAATGCAATTTATGCCCAGTGATTGCTTATTTAACAACTTTGGCAGTACTAATTGTTAAACAAAAGGTATTTCTTCAACTGTTAATCTGGTCTTTTTTTATTACTCTAACTTCACAAATCACTCAAAGGGAACAAGATCAGACAGTTGAAAAAAAAAAAGTCACTTGTTATGGAGGGCCCCAGGTAATACTTGAATTGTAATACTACTATTCTTCCAGCTACCATGGCCACTTCAGTTGCCATTGCCTCTCCCTAAACTGATACATATGCCTTATATCAGATTGATGGAGAGGAATAGGCAGAAAGTCATCCATTGACGGGGAAGAAATGAAACATATAACTGAGTATTTGCCACAGCTATTTCAAATGACCATAATCTCTCACATTACCAAGATTATACATGCATTCTGCGGTACAACTACTATAAATCTGGAGGCCTGGACAGGAGAGGTAATCATTGAAATATGACTGAATATCAACTGCTTCCACAAGTGAGCACCCAAAACTATCACCCAAGTTTTTAACTGGTCTGTATCCAAATACTCTGACACATAAAAGTAAAATTCCTATATCTTAGCCATATCATTAATTTTTCTAAACAAATAATGTATCTTGTTTGAACATTTTTTAAAGGCACACACATATAGGTGCACTAATCTGTTTATTATCCTACTTGGGTTACACCAAATACATTCCCAATCAAATCTATTCAGAAAGGCCTTAAACCTTTATAAAAGTTTGTAGAAAAGTACTGGATTAGAAATCAAAGGCTTCAATCATAGACCTGGATCTATTCCTGTCTCCTTGAGTCACTATTGGCAGGTCTCTTAATTTTCCTGGAGTTCACTTCTCTCATCTGCAAAACACGTGATTGGACTAGATATCTCAAAAGAATTCTAGCTATGAAATTCTACAATTCTCTACAATAGCCTACAACTAATTTATGGGGGAAAGGTGAAGAGGGGCTTTATTAGAAGTAGCAGTGGCCATAAAAACAGCAAAGACTCTATGAACCAAACTCTTTTTTTTTTTTAAGATTGGTCCTGAGCTAACATCTGTTGCCAATCTTTCTCTTTTATTTTTTTCTTCTCCCCAAAGTCCCCCAGTACATAGTTGTATTTTCTAGTTGTAGGTCCTCCTAGTTCTGCTATGTGGGATGCCACCTTAGCATGGCTTGATGAGCAGTGCTAGGTCCGCACCAAGGATCCTAATAAGTGAAACCCTGGGCTGTTGAAGTAGAGCATGCAAACTTAACCACGCGGCTATGGGGCCAGCCCCTGAACCAAACTCTTGATACACCCTATTGAAAAAGAGCTTCACTATCTCTCCAGCATGTCCTCTTCTAAGCATCACCTTACAGAAATCCTATTCCACATGGCTTCCCTCCTTCCTGGTCATGGCATTCCCAAGGCTCTTGTCTTCTGAGAGCCCTGCAACTCCAGAATTGCCAGTACGAACAGTCTCACTTTAGTCTTTGCAGCCCTAGTTCCTACCCTCAATACTCCTAAATATCTGATGTAGTTTCTCTTTAATTATGTAGCACCACTCAATATACTGAAATCTCTGTGAACACAAATTCTTCAGTTTCTAATTCCTTGAAATTCTACCAAGTAATTAACTTTCACTGCTGTGTTAGCAATGAAAATGAAATAATCCATATTGCCCTTGGTCTCTGAAAAGACCAAACCCTAAAATGAAAGCTAACCACTATTCTTGGATTCTAGAACTCAGACTAAATAACTAAATGGTATCTTTATATGTTGTCATTCCTTAGTCACCATAATGCTTTACATTATTTCTGACTAAGTGTCATAACTTTAATACAATTTGCAGTCTGACAACAGGATGTGAACTATTAAATCATTAAGTAACTTTCGTGGAGCTTGCCATCTTGAAAGTTTAAAGTTCAACTTTTAGAAACTCTCTTCCCCAATGACAGTGAAATGAACCTTATCCAGAAGATTATATTGTTGCTTCTAAAGCAGGCTTTTAAATAGAGGGAGCTATACCAGTAAGCTCTATTGAGAAGTTCACTATACCACCTTTGATAAAATGTAGGACAATCAAAGATAAAGATAATAAAACAAAACAAATAAAGAACAGAACAACTACTCCACTCACAGAAAAGCTTTTCAACTAAAAAAGAAGTGATAAAAGGCAGTTTTATTTTGGAAAAAAAAATTTTATTTCTTACCTGCATAGGCTTTCTGTAGTCAAGGAATCTAATACCATAGCAAGAATATGCTTTAAATTTCTATATTTTAATTCTGTTAAGATGTCCAGTTTTTCTATACCCATTTTCTTGCCAATTAGTCCTGCAAGCACACACTGTAGTACAGCAATTTTCCCCTCATCCCTTTCTTCTAAGAATTCATGTGCACCGCTTTGCTGGAATCTTTTCCTTTTGCTTTTCATAAAGAGCTCATGCACTAATTGCAAGGCTGGGGTCTGTGATAAATTCTTAAAGCTTAAAATCAAATCCTCACTCTTACTATCACTGCTCAGCTGGCTCTCTGAGATGTCTGAAACAGTTTCTGATGTTGTTTCAGAGTCAGAATGCACGGTCTGCTTTTCCTCTTCTGTCTCAGATTGTGAGCCCTGCTCCCGAAGGGTGGACAGTCTTCTCAACCTTCCAAGACACCTTGACTTTTTTATGGTGTCCCCTACTTTTAGAGTTCTCTTATGTAGTTCTTGAAAAGAACCCTCCTGGTCAGAGAGAGAATCTTCTGTTTTATCCAAGCAAAGTGAATTAAAACCACTGTCTTCAGGTGTTGAAATATTGCCTCTCACTTCAGTTGAATGAGAAAGCCTTTGTCTTGCATTAAATTTAATGTTTGCTACAAGATTACTTACTGGAGTCACAAATATGTCCTCATCTGTTCCACAAGTTGTGCCATTAACAGAGGAGCCCAGAAGTTCAGGATATGTATTCTCATCGTTAATACACACACTGCTATCACTAAAGTCACGTGTAATAGAGTCTTTATTGCCCGGAATTGGAGATATACATTCAACTTCAAATAGGCTACAATCATCTTTGGAATCATCAATTGTGGAAGTCTTCTGTTGAGAAAAATTTAGTCTCAATTTTTGACTGCTGGAAGTTGCTTCTTCTGTTTTCAAAGTGCTAGTACCTAAAGAACTAAAATTATTTCGCCCTTGAAAACCTGAAGCACTGCTTGGAATATTTTTTTCTAAGTTGAGAGCTTGGCTTGAACTACTTTCTAGAGAATTATTTTGTGATTCAAAGTCCCCTTTTAGAAGAGAGAAGGATATGGTCAACCTTCTGCGTGGTAGAAATTTTTTCCCACTGATTTTAGGAGTTTCACAGAGTTCTGGGGTTTTATCCTTCTCCTTCCTAGGGAAGACAAATCTCTCTTTTTGAGTGGGAGACTCTAAAGGATGTGTTAAGTCCAGATTTGAAGTTTTGGGATGTTCATAGCTTAATGTTGGGCCTTTTTCTTTCTTTCCGAAAAACTCTTTTTCTGTATTATCAAAGCTGCAAGATTTTAACAACTCACTGTAGCCACTATCTTGAGATGAAGATGTGGAACAAAAATCTCTGAAGCTGGAGTACTTGAAATTAACAGTAGGAGAGTCCACCTCATTTCCTGCTGCAGTGCAAGCTTGACCTGAATGCCTTTCTGACATCTTGAAAATCTCTGTTTCTACAAAGTGAAACCAAATTTTATTCTTCCTTTGAAATAGGTAGTCTGACAGCCTACACCAAAATACATGATTTGTTATGAGTACCGATAATAATGGAAAATTTTATGGCAATAAAAAAAGTTACTTTAAAAACCAAATCTACTCTATAATATACTTATGTGTAAATTACTTAAAACAACTTTTTGACATCATAAAAAACTAGACTTTCAAGTTATAAATATTCACAGATTACTTGATTAAGCCCCATGCAAAAATATTTTCTTGAATACACTTGAGAATAAAAAATCTGGCAGCATCATTTTTAGATGATTTTTTACCTTATGATTTTAACAGCACTAAAGTACATAATTGTAGTTTTAATATTCTAACTTATTTGTGCTGGCCTATATCTAGTTAGTCGGATATTTCCTTTCAAACTTCTGGGATATAAATAAAGCTGTTTGAAAAAACTGCATGCTAATTTTTAAACATGTCTTTGGGAAATGTGTCAAATGAGCGCTGCCACTAGATTTCACAGCAATTTGGCTAAGCAACTCCAGGATAATGTTATTCATACTTGTAACACAGACCTGTCTCAGAAATCCAGTCCCCACGACCATTCACAAAATCTGGATTCCCAAACTTACAGCTTTGCAGAGACACATTGGCTCATTGATAAATTACTTACACATTCTTCTTGCACTAACCAAAATGAACCACTGCCCCACAGATATAAGGCCATTTCAAATTTGGCATGTTATACTCATTCATGTCTCATCTTCTAAATATTTCGAGACATACGGTCCAGTTGCAGGCTTGAATAGGTAACAAGCAACTATTTGTGGGAAACTCCCCCTTTATAATATTCTTGAAATTGTGAATAAAGAATTCAAGTAAATCACTTAAAGAAGAAATATGACAGTAATTATATTTGAAAGGAATGACACTAGCAAATACTTTACTCCTTAGCCTTTTCAACAGTATCATTACATTCTTCTTTCTAGAAACCCAAATTAAATGTTAACTCAAAGGAAGCTAAGATAAGAAAGTTATCATAGTTTCTGATATTTCTCTAGATTACTCAAAGGGCACTAAGAAAGTTATCATTCTTTCAAAGTTTTCTCCAGACCACAAATACATTTAATTTTTCTCTATTAAAAGATCTTGGAAAGATATATTTTAGAGACTATAATAGGAAAGTAACGCATTCCTAAGTTACATAAGTTAAATATATGAGTGAATGAGTTTTTTAAACAACAAAACTTTTACTCTAACCACAAAATGAAATAGTTTCTTTATAGTATAATGATCATTAGAAGATCATTATTACTGGGCAAATTACCTAAGTGTTTTTCAATCTTTAAACCTATATCCCTTTTTGGTAAATCTCACACGTGTTCCCTTTTGATCCACATCCCCTCAGATTGTGAGACTCACTGCTATATCTTCTGGACATGCCTACTAGCCAAGATCATCAAACTTTGCGTTCTGTAATTTGTATTATATTTTAAAACAATTTTTGTTTTCAAAATATTAAGTTAATGAGATAGAATATGTTTTCAAATTACATCTCCACACACGAAAGTTTCCCACTGTCTGAGAATCATTCTATTAACAGTTTTCACTCACATCATATGGTAAAATTGCGTCAAGGAGTCCCTTTATAAAGTTAAAACAAATGTAACTATTCTTATACCTCACCACTAGGTGTCTCACCATGCTAGAATTTGGGAAACTGAGAGGTAAATTGTTAGAAACAAAGCTGGGATGCTGCTATCATCCTTTAGGCCACTTGTTACAAACATAAAACCTTTCTAGTGTTTTTTTCTGTTCACCTACACATTCGGAGTTGACTCCAACGTCCTTTCTCTGCTGTCATCATGTTCATCTTTCTACTACCCCAAGAGGTTGGTCTCAAACAAAACTTGGTTCTTCAAAACTTATTTTAATTATTTAAAATTATTCATGAAAATCATGGAATGTCCGTTGACTAATTTTACCGATTCAACAGCTCACCGATTAATCAAACAACCTCCTCAATATCCATTTTTTAAAACCAGGCTCCTGATTAAAGAGTTGAGAACATTTATCTCAGTGCTCAAAAAAAAAAAAAAAAAAAAAAAAAGGACTTGTAAAATCAGAGAATGAAATACTTATTATTTAACTATATCAACACCAAATTTCCTTCATTTGTTAAAGTGGAAAATCTTACCATCAGGAAATCTTGAGCTCTTAGATGTCAGTTATGTAGGATTCCAAACAAGAAAATCTCTGACTGCCTTTAAAATTCATGCCAAAGTAACAGCACTTAAAAAGAAAACTTTAGTTTGAACAATTAATTGAAACCTGCAGTAGCACCAGGACTGCTAAAATTTGAAGGGTACGTAAAGGACACGCTGCAGGAGTTATTTCTAACATTTGAAAAGGCTTAAATCATTCTGAATTTCCTGCAGCTTTGCAGACAACAGTACCGTCGACATCCTTGTTCCTCCAGCTGGCCTTGGAACCGAGGAACCCTCCTGGATTCGGGCTGTGAACCGGCAGCGAAAGCCGCCGCGCCGTCCGCGCTCCCCGCCGGCGGCCAGCGGGGTGGGTAACGGTCTCCGCGGGAGTCAGTGAGCCCGGCCGGCCGGTCCCAAGGCCAGGCCGCCGGGGCAGGCTCGGCTCAGCTCGGCCGCCAGGGCCCCGGGCCCAGAGAGCCGCCGACAGGCCGAGGGCTGGAGGGGGGTCAGCCGGAGCGGAGCGAGCGGAGAAGCGAACGGCTCCAGGCGCCTCTCCAGTCCCAGCACCTGGGAAGAAAGTGGGCGCGGGGCCGGCCCACACCTGGGGCCCCCGCTCCCGCCCACCTGGAGACCGCGGCGCGGCCGCACCGACGGCGCTGGCGGGCCAGGCGGGGCGCCGAGGCCGACTGGCGGGAGGGGAGAGAGGCAGCAGCCGCCGGGCGCGCCGGGGAAGAGCCCCAGCCTCGCCCCCAGGGATGCCCGGCTATGGCAACCCCCACGCCGCGTTCGCGTGGGGCCGCCGCACTTCCTCCTTCAGTTTGAACTGCCCGCCCTGAGTAACCGCTACGCGCCGCCGCACCCCGCGCCGTCCTTCCTCCCGCCCCGCGGCGCCCCCCGCCGGCCGCCCCGCGACCTGCAAGCCCCCGGCCCTCGCTTTGGCCCGCCGAGGTCTAGTCCTCTCTTTCTCACCTTTCCACCCGTCCCAGAGCACAGCGAGGGCCTCCTAACGTGATAGGCTCTTCCTCTCCCCATTCTCACTTTGGAGAACATCATATACAAAGGCCGATAGGTCCTACAGTGGGGCGCCATTAAAAATAGTGTAGGAGAATATTCACTTGAAAATGTTTCCCGAGATAATCAAGTGTAAAAAGCAGGTTACAAATCGAATGACTCCTTTTAGGTTAGAAGTATAGATATACACAGGATAAGGTTTGAAAGGTATGACAACTTGGTTACAGTATCTTTAGATGGGATTATGCTTGTTTTTTAGGCATCTAAAAAGGGATATTTTATTTACAGGGCACCTAGTATATGCCAATCTCCATCCTCTGCTCTTGGCAGCTTCTGCCTGGTCTCCTTTTTCTGACTTCTTTTCCGGTGCGTAGTCCCTAAATGAGGCGTCCTACCTCAGCATTTTTCTTACTTTACCTTCTGTGCTTTCATAATTCTCATTCAGAGCTTCAGCCATTACTTTTAAGCCAGTAACAGCTGCCACCACCCCTCTCCTCTGACTGAACATTTCTCCATCTGGATGCCCTTTATTCATCCTAAATGCCATATATCCGAAGTCAAACTCACTAACAATTATTAAGCTCTGACTATGTGCCAACTACTGAGCTGGGAACAGGGAATACAACATGAGTTAGGCACAGTTACTGCCCTTAAGGGGCTCAGTTGTATAACAGAGGAATGGTAGTAGCGCAAAAGAAAGACGGATCTACTAACCCTGCAGGAGAAGAGGGAGGCAGAGTTAACTTCATAAAGACCATAAGGAGAGGTGGGTTTTGAAGGACAAATTGCAATTTAAAAGGCAGATAACAGGTGATTCCAACTCCACACACAATGTGCAAGAGCAGGGAAATTGAAACAGTTGGGCACATTAGAGAAACTGTAAATTGTTGGTTGTGGCTGGAAACTAAGACTTGTTTGAGGAACAGGCAAAGAAAATTCTTGAGAAAGGGAAGAAGCCAAATCATGGAGAGTTTTGGATGCAGGTTAAGAGTCTGAAGTTAGGGGATCTCATCAAGATGGCAAAACAGGCAGACTCCGAACTCACCTCCTCCCACAAACACAACCAGGTTACAACTATTCTTGGAAAAATTACCCTGGAGAGCAAACTGGATAAAAAGAACCCCCACAACAAGGGACAGTCCTGACTGAGGCAGAATAGGCATAAATTCCTCTGGAGAGAAAAAAAGCCACCTTCATGAACTGTGGAGCTTCACAGCTGGTGGGGAGGGAGGCACCCTAAGGTAGGCAGCCCTCCCTGGAGAAGTAGGGACCTTAGCAGGGGCCCGTCACCGCTATAAGCATCCTTCAGGCTCAGCACAACTGAGACGAGGGTTCTACTATCTGGCTTTGCTGGCTATTAACTACAATGGGGAATACTCCCAGAAGATGCTATCGAGAAAAAGCCAAAAAAAACCCAGCTCTTAAAGGGCCTATGTACAAATTCACCTGTCTCAGAGAGCAACCCAAAATCACCAGAAAGGCGGCTGCACAGACCTTTGGTGAAAAGAGACTCACCTGGTAGGCTCTGGGTGCATCTCAGTGAGAGGTGAGACATCTCCAGAGACTGAGACATTGTTGGCAGCCACTGTTGTGATCTACTACAGGTGTGCTGACACAGATGCTGGCAGACACCGTTGAAGTTCTTCCCCTGGCCTGTTAGCCCAAGGGGTCTGCCAGACCCACTAGAGGGCAGATTTTATGCAGTTTAGCCAGGGGAGGCAGCCTGCCCTAGGAACTGGCCCCACCCAACAGCAAGCCCTCAGGCTACTTGTTGACCTGCATAGACTGGGTGCCTTGATCCTCTACAGGCAGGCCAGGGTGTCTGCCTCTGTGGGAAAGGGCCTGTGTGAGGACCAGGTGAACTGTGGGGGGCGTTGGTGGAGAGGTGGGGACCTCTGCAGTTGGGTGACAGGGTACACTCCAGGGGGTCAGGAAGTGTGCACAGACCAGGACTGTGTTGATGGTGTGTGTGGACCTGTGGTGAGTGGGGCTCTTCAGTGGCAGAAGACCTGTGCTTCACAACAGCCACAAAGAGGATTGGCCCCGCCTTCCACAGCCTGAAGCAATTGGGTGCTCCATGCCTGGGGCCAGCTCCACTCAGCTGCAATACTAAGAGAGCTGACAACAGCCTTGCAGGCCTGAGGCCTACCGCAACAGTAATCCCCTGAGCCTAGCAACCAGCTTCACTGGGTACCCACCCAATTAATAGGAAAACTGCAACAAGAGTGTGCTATTAGACCTTGTAGACAATGGTGTTGGGGCTCCCCAAACCCGATTTAGTAACAGCCGGCCAAGGAGGGAAAGAATAGACTCCGTGGGCACCTGCAGTAAGAGCAACCCTGCCACAGCAGAAGGACACAAGTAGCCCACACAGGGGTCACTCCTGGATTATTTGGACTGGTGACGAGAAGGAAGCACACTACTTGGCCTCAAAAGACATCTCTTACATAAGACCACTTCTCCAAGATCAGGAGACATAGCTAACTCACCTAGTACATAGACATAAGCACAGAGAAAGAGGCATAATGAGGAGGCAAAGGAATACATACCAAGCAAGGGAACAGGACAAAACCCTAGAAAAAGAACTAAATGAAACAGAAATAAGCAATCTACCTGACAAAGAGTTCAAACAAAAACTTGTAAGGATGCTCACTGATATTGGGAGAAGACTGGATGAACACAGTGAGAATGTCAATAAAGAATTGGAAAATATAAAAAAGAACCAATCAGAAATGAAGAATACAATACTGGAAATGAAAATTTTACTAGAGGGATTCAATAGCAGGGTAGATGAGACAGAAGAATGGATCAATGAGCTAGAAGAAGGACTAGAGGAAATCACCCAAGCTGAACAGATAAAAGAAAAAAGAATTAGACAGAATGAGAACAGTCTAAGGGAACTCTGGGATAATATCAAGTACACTAACATTTGTATTATAGGTATCCCAGAAGGAGAAGAGAGAGACAAGGGGCAGAGAATATATTTGAAGAAATAATAGCTGAAAATTTTCCTAACCTAAGGAAGGAAACAGACATTCAGGTACAGGAAGCACAGAGTGCACCGGACAAGATAAACTCTAAGAGGCACACACCAAGACACATTATAATTAAAATGTACAAAATTAAAGATAAAGAGAGAATCCTAAAAGTGGTGAGAGAAAGGCAACAAGTGACATACAGGGGAAAGCCCATAGGCTGTTGGTGAACTTCTCAGCTGAAACCCTACAGTCTAGAAGAGAGTGGCATGATATATTTAAAGTGCTAAAAGGAAAAAAACCTACAGCCAAGAATACTGTACCCAGCAAGATTATCATTCAGAACAGAAGGATAGATAAAGAGCTTCCCAGACAAGCAAAAATTAAAGGAGTTTTTCACCAAGAAACCAGTTCTACAAGAAATGCTGAAAGGACTTATTTAAGTGGGAAAGAGAAGACCACAAATAGGGATAAGAAAATTATCCAGAAAACCACGCAATAAAATCACTGGTAAAGGCAAAAATATAGTAAAGGTGGCAGATCAACCACCTATGAAGATAATATGAAGGTTAAAAGACAAAAGTACTAAAATTACCTATTTCAATGATAAAAGGATAATAGATAGACACACACAAATCAAGAAAATAGATATGATTTCAAAAACATAAAATGTGGGAGAAGGGGAGTAAAAGAGTAGAGCTTTTAGAAAGAGCTCAAACTAAAGTGACCATCGACTTAATATACATTGCTATATGCATAGAATAGTATATAGGAACCTCATGGCAATCACAAACCAGAAACCTATAATAAATAAACAAATAAGAGGGAACAAATCAAACATATTACTAAAGAAAGCCATCAACCCACAAGGGAAGAGAGCAAGAGAAGAATAAAGGAACAGAGAAGAACTACTAAAACACCCAGAAAAAAAGTAACAAAATGGCAATAAATAGATATTTATCAATAGCTACTTTAAATGTCAATGGACTTAATGCTCCAATCACAAGGCAAAGCGTGGCTAATTGGATTAAAAAAAAACAAGACCCATATATATGCTGCTTGCAAGAGACATACTTCAGACCTAAAGATGCTCACAAACTGAAAGTGAAAGGATGGAAAAAGACACTCCAAGCAAAGGGCAAAGAAAAGAAAGCTGAGGTAGCAATACTTATATCATAGAAAATAGACTTTGAAACAAAAACTGTAATGAGACAAAGAAGAGGACTATGTAATGATAAAGGGAACAATCCAACAAGAGGATATAACACTTGTAAATATCTATGCACCCAACATAGAAGCACCTAAATATATAAAGCGATTATTAGCAGACATAAAAGGAGAAATAGACAGTAACACAATCATAGTAGGGGACTTTAACACTCCACTTACGCCAATGGATAGATCATCCAAACAGAAGATCAATAAGGAAACATTGGCCTTAAACAACACAGTAGACAGATGGACTTAGTAGATATATATAGAACATTCCATCCAAAAACCACAGAATACACATTCTTTTCAAATGCACACGTAATATTCTCCAAGATTGATCACATACTGGGACACAAGGCAAGTCTTAATAAATTTAAGATCAAAATAATACCAAGCATATTTTCTGACCACAAAGGTATGAAACTAGAAATCAATCATAGGAAGAAAATCAGAAAAGCAACAAATATGTGGAGATTAAACAAAATGCTACTGAACAACAACTGGATCAATGAAGAAATCAAAGGAGAAATAAAAAATTACCTGGAGACAAATGAAAATGAAAATACAACATGCCAAAATCTATGGGATACAGCAAAAGCAGTTCTAAGAGGGAAGTTTATAGCAATTCAGGCCTACCTCAACAAACGAGAAAAATCCCAAATACACAATCTAACAGTGCACCTAAAGGAACTGGAAAAAGAGGAACAAAGCCCCAAATCAGCAGAAGGAAGGAAATAAGAAAAATCAGAGTGGAAATAAGTGAAATAGTGACTAAAAAAAAAATAGAAAAAATTAATGAAGCCAAGAGCTGGTTCTTTAAGAAGATAAACAAAATCAACAAACCTTTAGCTAGATTCACCAAGAAAAAAAGAGAGAATAAATAAAATCAGAAATGAAAGAGGAGAAATTACAATGGACACCTCAGAAATACAAAAGATTATAAGAAAATACTATGAAAAGCAATACACCAACAAATTGGATAATCTAGAAGAAATGGATAAATTCTTAGTATCATACAACCTTCCAAAACTGGATCAAGAAGAAGTAGAGAATATGAATACACAAATCACCAGTAGGGAGATTGAAACAGTAATCAAAAACCTCCCAAAAAATAAAAGTCCAGGACCAGATGGATTCCCTGGTGAATTCTACCAAACATTCAAAGAAGACTTAATACCTATCCTTCTCAAACTCTTCCAAAAAATTGAAGAGGAGGTGAGGTTTCCTAACTCATTCTACGAAGCCAACATTATCCTGATATCCTGATACTAAAACCAGACAAGGACAACACAAAAAAAGAAAATTACAGGCCAATATCACTGACGAACATTGATGCAAAAATCCTAAACAAAATACTAGCAAATCGAATACAACAATACATTAAAAATATCATACATCATGATCAAGCAGGTTTTACTCCAGGGATGCAGGGATGGTTCAACATCCGCAAATCTATCAACTTGATATACCACATTAATGAAATGAATAATAAAAATCACATGATCATCTCAATAGATGCAGAGAAAGTATTTGACTAGATACAGCATCCATTTATGATAAAAACTCTAAATAAAATGGGTATAGAAGGAAAATATCTCAATATAATAAAGGCCATATATAATAAATCCACAGCTAATATTATCAATAGAGAAAAACTGAAAGCTATCCCTCTAAGAACAGGAACCAGACAAGGATGCCCACTGTCACCACTCTTATTTAACATAGTATTGGAAGTCCTAGCCAGAGAAATAAGGCAAGAAAATGAAATAAAAGGGATCCACATTGGAAAAGAAGAAGTGAAACTGTCACTCTTTGCAGACGACATGATTTTATATATAGAAAACCCTAAAGAATCCACTAAAAAACTTTTAGAAATAATAAATGAATACAGTCAAGTTGCAAGATACAAAATCAACATATAAAAATCAGTTGCACTTCTATATACTAACAACAAAGTAGCAGAAAGAGAAATTAAGAATACAATCCCGTTTACAATTGCAACAAAAAGAATAAAATACCTAGGAATAAACTTAACCAAAGAGGTGAAAGATCTGTACACCGGTAACTATAAAACATTGTTGAAAGAAATCGAAGAAGACACAAAGAAATGGAAAGATATTCTGTGCTCTTGGGTTGGAAGAACTAACATAGTTAAAATGTCCCTACTTCCTAAAGTAATCTATAGATTCAATGCAATCCCCGTCAAAGTTCCAACACATTTTTCACGGAAAAAGAACAAAGAATCCTACAATTTATATGGAATAACAAAAGCTCCTGAATAGCCAAAGGAATCCTCAGGAAAAAGAACAAAGCTGGAGGTATCACACTCCCTGGTTTCAAAATATACTCCAAAACGACAGTAACCAAAACAGCATGGTACTGGCACAAAAACAGACACACAGATCAACGGAACAGAATCGAGAGCTCAGAAATAAATCCACACATTTATGGACAGCTAATTTTCGACAAGGGAGCCAAGAGCATACAACTGACAAGAGAGAGTCTCTTCAATAAGTGGTTTTGGGAAAACTGGACAGTCACATGCAAAAGAATGAAAGTAGACCATTATCTTACACCATGTAGAAAAATCGACTCAAAATGGATTAAAGACTTGAATGTAATACCTGAAACCATGAAACTTCTCGAAGAAAACATAGGCAGTATGCTCTTTGGCCTTGGTCTTAGCAGCATATTTTCAAGTCCCATGTCCGACCGGGCAAGGGAAACAGAAGAAAAAATGAACAAATGGGATTACATCAAACTAAAAACCTTCTGCACAGCAAAGGAAATCAGCAACAAAACCAAAAGATAACCTAACAACTGGGAGAAGATATTTGTAAACCATATATCAAATAAAGGATTGATATCCAAAATATACAAAGAACTAATACATCTCAACAACAAAAAAACAACACTCCAATTAAAAAATGGGCAAAAGATCCTAATAGAGATTTCTCCACAGAAGATATACAGAGGGCCAACAGCCACACGAAAAGATGTTCAACATCATTAACTATCAGGGAAATGCAAATCAAAACTACAATGAGATATCACCTCACTCTGGTCAGAATGGCTATAACTAACAAGACAGGAAACAAGTATTGGAGAGGATGTGGAGAGAAGGGAACCCTTGTATACTGCTGGTGGGAGTGCAAACTTGTGCAGCCATTGTGGAAAGCAGAACGGAGGATCCTCAGAAAATTAAGAATAGATCTACCAATAGATCTCCTGCTATTCCACTGCTGGGTATTTATCCAAAGAACTTGAAAAACACAAATGCATAAAGATGCATGCACCCCTATGTTCATCACAGCATTACTCACAATAGCCAAGACTTGAAAGCACCCTAGGTGCCCATCAAGGGATGAATGGATAAAGAAGCTGTGGTATATATATACAATGGAATACTGCTCAGCCATAAGAAATGATGAAATCCAGCCATTTGTGACAACAAGGATGGACCTTGAGGGTATTATGCTAAGTGAAATAAGTCAGAGGGAGAAAGTCAAATACCATATGATCTCACTCATAAGTAGAAGATAAAAAACAACAAACAAACAAACACATAGAAACAGAGGTTGCATTGGTGGTTACCAGAGGGGAACAGGGGAAGGAGGAGAGAGAAAGGAGTCACTAGGCACACATGTGAGGTGACGGATTATAATTAGTCTTTGGGTGGTGAACATGATGTAATCTACATAGAATTCTAAATATATTATGATGTACACCTGAAAGTTACATAATGTTACAATCTAGTGTTACTGCAATAAAAAATTATTTTTAAAAGAAGGGGTCCAAAGTTTATCCTTTAGCCAATGCAGAGCATTTTAGAAAGACCATTCTGGTGGCAGAATGGAGGCCAGAAGGAAGAGAGATGAGGGTGTCTGCAAGGAGACCACTTAGGAAGCTACTGCATTACTCTGGAAAATAGCAGGAGTGGGGAAGAACCTGGACTCAACATATTCAATTGGCAGAATCAACAGCGTGGGGGCAGGAGGTAAGGGAGTGAAGAGTAGAAGTTTGGGGAAAATAAGATGAATTTAGTATGAGGTTGTTAAGTTTGTGTTACCTGTAGGACTTAAGGCGAGGAATTGGTGAATCACATGTTCTCCAAGACTGCTCTTCTCTGATATCTCCTCCACACACTCAGGTAGAGTGAATAGTGCCCTCTCTAGTTCTTCAAACAAATCTCTATTACAGCCATTTTTCCCTTCACTGCCTAGTATTTGCAATCCTCGTCCTCTGCCGAATTTTCTCTGTGTAACTTATCACCTTATAAAATACCATATAATATATTTAGCTATTTTATTTAATGTCCTCTCCCCATTCCACCATAATGTAAACAGGGCAGGAATTTTGCCTGTGGTTAAATAAAATCTACACAACCCCAAACACCATTTAAACATTGTCCTTTTCTTTTCTCCAGCTAATTTATTTTCCTTTAGATATTTTATTATGACTGAAGAGTAAAAGAGCATAACTCCCTTCTATCATTCAAATAAGAATAATTTTTACATTCCCCCCAAAAAGGGCAAAAGAGACACCTAGTTACATGTAGCTTGTCCTAGCTTTACTCCAATTCCCCAAATTCAAGCCAGTGAGATATATTTTCCTATTCTTTACCCACCACAGTCTTTGGCCTTTTTGCTTCCCTTCTAAATTGGGTGTCATCCCATTACTGACCTCAGAATTATAAAACCCATCTATTTCCCACAAGATCTAATGCTTCTTTTTGGGAATATCCAGTAAAATATAATGGAATACTTTTCCAACACCGTGACATTCAAGCTATGCAGATATACTTTAATGAATCTGATCAAGGAAAAGGAAAACAAAGATAACAGGGGAAAAATAGCAACTTGCATCTCCATAACCATATAATAAGGAGTTAAAAGCACTAGCATCTGAGATGGCAAGACAAAAACTCTCATTAGGCGAGGGCAATGCAATGATATCTGGCATATAGTAAGTGCTCAAGAAAAGTTAGTTGTTACCATTGATAATAGCTTCTGCTGACCATGCTGCATAGTGATACTACAATTACTGGTTCCTGCTGATAGGAAAGAGGGTGTTGGACTGGGAACTAGCATCAACACGAACTCTTGTTGAAATTCTGGATCTCCTTGCTACCAGTTGTCATTACCCTACCCCTCTGTAGGGTCCCAGGACCCATTTGTATTCTACATGTGTCGATCCATTCTGATCTCCATAGACTGTCTTATGCACCAGAATCATCTTGATACCTCAACTGGAAGTCAGAATCCAGGACAGCTTGCAATGATTAAAGTTACACTTTCTGGAGCACTACATCATATTTCTCTTATGATAACAGTGGTATTATCTAATACTTCTTGTAGGGAAGCTTATTTGGACTGTTCTATTGGATTACCTCTCCTCTTTGGTTGAGAGAAGTACATTGTAAGAGAGCTGATGGTCAAAATATTTATGCTTTATGTTAGCCTGTCTGTGGACTAAGAAGCAGGAAACTCTGCTATGTGTCCCTGGAAATTTAAAAATTGGCAGCTTTGGGGGCTGGCTCCGTGGCCGAGTGGTTAAGTTCGTGCGCTCCGCTGCAGGCGGCCCAGTGTTTTGTTGGTTCGAATCCTGGGCGCGGACATGGCACTGCTCATCAAACCACGCTGAGGCAGCGTCCCACATGCCACAACTAGAAGGACCCACAACAAAGAATATACAACTATGTACTGGGGGGCTTTGGGGAGAAAAAGAAAAAAAAATTTGGCAGCTAGGAAGACTGGGAAGATCAAGTTAAATCTCTCAAGCCGGTCTGTGGAGGTGCAATCAGTTGGAACTCCTTCTGGAAGTGAAAGGTGAAGTTCAAAGTTCTCAAGTTGCTGGATGGAAGAGAGGAAAGCTGTATAGCCTGCTTAATAAGAAACCGAAGATGTAGTGCATGTTGGGAAGAAAGAAGTCGGCTTCTCCGATTAACTATAATAGTTACTAACAACTGGCTATTTTCTAAATTTTAGTAACTTCATTTTCTTCTCCCTCCTTCTGATGTAAGTAAAATATCTACTGTGAAAGAATAAACGAACGTAAACGTTGTGAAACCAACTGATAGTAATCTCACTGAAATTTTGATCTTAGAAAGAACGCTACCTTACTGGGCAGGTCGCTTTGTTCTTCTAGGGAGGAATACATGTGACGGAAGGAGAGTCAGTGCACAGCTACCGCTACGAAAATCCCTTAGGTGTTGGTGGCAGTACTTGATGCACCTCCCCTAGCGCCCACCTTTGCTTCAAAATGAGGGAAAGGAGTGGGTGACAGAGCTGACAGGAGCCTAGGACAGAAAGGGTCAAAAATCAAAACGAAATTATGCAAAGGATAAGGGGCGTCTGCTCCACTGCCCCAGTACAGGTATCGAAAGATTTGAAAAACATAATCTGAGAAGTGTTTTTCTACGTGAAAATCAGCCGTGGAGTTGATTCTTCCACCTTCAGTTAGCCTAGGTGTCCACGGGCACTTATTTCGGTTTCTCTTCTAACCCTCTGCCCTCCTGGAAAAGTGTTACTTACAATCAACTTCCTCAATCAGAACAACAAACTTCCTTTGATTTGAGGAACTGTTAAAATGCTTTGCTTTCCCGAAAACTGAAAACAGCTGAGAGAGAAACAAGCTCTTTGATCCCCTGAGCCTAACACGCAAAGCGCCCGACTTCACCTCGTCTGTTCAATCCGGGTCGTCGGCCACGCCTGGAGCGAAAGGGGCGGAGACTCCAGTCACGTCATATGCTCACGCCGGAAGTTGGCTGCGACGCAGCGACGAGCTGTAATCTGGGAAGGTAGAGCGAGCAGTCTTTCCGTGCTGCGTGGGTAGAGAATTGGCTGGTTGGGATTTGGGGGTAGGTATTTGGGCCAAAAGTGGAACGAGACTCGGGCTTAAAAAGGTCCGGTCTGCCCTTAGAGTTAGGAGAGGGTGAGGGTAGGGTCAGTGCTGTTAGACCTTTGCCTGGTTTCTTTCCGTTTAGCTGTTTCACTGTTGGGGGTTATTTCATTATTCTTTCTTTATCTTTGGTTCGCAGGTTCCCCTGTTGAGGGATATAATTTTTTGGCCATCTCTTGCTAAAATTGATGTGAATCCTTCTGCCTCTAAATAGCTGAATAATCCTGTGCAAATTAACTTCGCTAAGCGTCTGTTTCTTCCTCTGTAAAGGAAGAGTAATACCTCCTAGAATTGTAAAAATTATAATGAAATAACTAATATAAATGAAATAACACGTATGAAGTATTATTGTGTCCATTTTGGGGGATAATTGCGCAAGATATTGGTTTTTTGTTTCGTCCTTTATACCTACTCACAGGGTTTGAAAAAGTACCTATTAGGAATTAGGATCTTTTTAGCTTTCCCTGAGAATGATGAGGCCTGGTTGGATTTGTGAGGAGCCCCTTTGAGATATTCAGTATTTGAATCTGTGATTTCAGGGACTAACAATGGACACCCAGAAGGACGTTCAACCCCCAAAGCAGCAGCCAATGATATACATCTGTGGAGGTAAGAGTAGCACTTACATAAAGTAAGAGTATTTTACTTCAGTTTGTTTGAAATTACTACATTTATCTTTGGCTTAAAGGAGTCACTCATCTTTAAAGTTATAAAGCAGAACACTTTAGCACCCAAAAACGAATCCACTCATTAAGATTTCTCTCCTGAATAAGAGCATTGCCCACAACTCTTTTTTCTTTCCCCCTTAATATATTGGTAATAGCGACATTCCCTGGAGACTGAGTATATTTTAGCGTTTTGGGTGAAAAATATGGTTAATATAATTTTACTAAGAGTGGCACCTGTGCTAACATCTCTTGCCAATCTTTTTTTTTTCTTCTTCTTCTCCCCAAAGGCCCCCAACACATAGCTGTATATTCTAGTTGCAGATCTTTCTGGTTGTGCTATGTGGGTCACTGTCCCAGCATGGCTTGACGAGCAGTGCCATGTCCACGCCCAGGATCTGAACCAGGGAAACCCTGGGCCCTGAAGGGGAGCGTGTGAACCCAACCACTCAGCCAGGGACTGGCCCCAAAAATATGGTTAATAGAATTTGCTTCTCTGTAATATTTACCTTTTAGACATTGAATAAACATGTTTTCTTTTCTAGAATGTCACACAGAAAATGAAATAAAATCCAGAGATCCAATCAGATGCAGAGAATGTGGATACAGAATAATGTATAAGAAAAGGACCAAAAGATGTATCCTTTTAACTATGCTTTCTAAATATAAGGTAGGAGGAAGTGAAGAATAATGCTTGGGCTGAAGTCAAAGATTAATTTCTGGTAAAATGGTAATAACTTTTGGATGACTTACCCAAAAAAAGGGCATGATTAGTATTTTCATGGACCAATCTGCCAATGTATAGGCATATACTAAATATTAGTTGATTTTGGTTCTCATAGGTCTGTTTTTCAGGGATTCTGTATTTAATTAAGTATTCATTCTTGAGTTTGAGTTTATGGACAAACTAAATTACACAAGGAGAAATAAAAAGATTGTGTATGTATGCTACCTAATGGAAAAAGTGAGGCTTACAAATTAGCCAAAAGACAGATAGTAAATTGTTGTGGTAACTAACAATATTTTTTTGTTTTTTTGTTTTTTTTTTTATGAACAGTGCTTCCCTTTATTAGTGAGAAAAAGGTTCAAGCTTCTGCTAGCTTGCCTGTGGAGATCGGTTTCCATCTCTGGTTTGTTTTTCTCTGTCCATGGGTCCTGGGCAAGGCCTGTCTTTCCAGCCAGGGGGGCACATGCCAGCAAACTTGACATCATGTGTGTGCTTCTGACTGATCACCAGGCCCACAGGTTCTGGTCCTGTTTTGTTTTCTCTTTTACTTAACTAACAATATTTTTTAAATCAGTAAGTTATCACCTTTAACATTGCATCAGTGTTTTTTGGTGCATTGGTCTTTTGTACCATGGAAAGGGGACTAATAAAAATTGAAATAGTTTTTTTTAGTTCATTTCCAATTGTCATAGTAAATAGTGAATTCCATTCTTTTGTGCATTTTAGATTAAATAACAAACTAGCTTATTGCAAAGGGAAAATGACTTGGACGTGTTAAATCTTTTATATAGTTTTTAAATAGTTTTTTTGTCCTTAACTCAGTTTGATACAGTGGTGGTTTTTGATGCTCGATGAAACGTGGAATTTAGAAGAATATGTTTGTTTGTATTTGGATTTGTTAATGTTGCTGTATATCTTTTGATTAGTGTGCTTATCTTTATGAATACATCTATATACACATGATTTCATTTTAAAAACCATATTGTATTTAGTATCTGTTAATAGTTTATATAAATAAATTGCTTTTGTTCAATTACCGTGATTTATAGTTTGATTTTATTGTATATGTAATCTCACACACAATGAAAGTTAAAAGTGCTTTCCGAAACCGAAACCTAGAATTATCTGGGGCCCTTGTTAAAAATGAAGTTTTCTAGGGCCCTCTAGAGGTCTGATTAAGTACGTTCTTTGGAAACCACTGTTTTGCATCATCAACTGTTTGTAGAGTTTTCAGCATCATTTTGTATAGAGTGTAGCAATGCGCTTACTGTCAGTGTGCATACATCATTTTGAGTTGTATTTTTCATTTGTTACTTGGTGTAGGCCTTTCTGTATATAATATATATAATGCTTGACTATTTTTTAAATTTTGGGCAAGAGAAAAGGAACTTTAATGGTTGCTTCTGTAAGGCAAAATCAACCCCAAGTAAAGTGGATGAAGCAGCCCATTAAGTCAGGTGCAGTTCCTAAATGTAATCATTCATTAAGGTAAAACATTCTGCTTTCAGGATATAAAAAGCATAGGGATTGGTTTACACTGAATTATTAGATACATGTTTAAAACTTTTGCCTTTATCTTAGGGGTGTAGATACTGAGATACTCCGTTTGTTCCAGGATTCTATTGTTACAGAATGTCATCTTGGCCTCCCTAACACTCATTTTGAAGATTAGACATAGTCCAACTTTATTAATAGCTATGTGTCTCTGACATTCCAAAAAATTAACTATTCAGGGTCTGGCCTGGTGGCGTAGGGGTTAAGTTTGCATGCTCAGCTCTGTTGGCCTGGGGTTTGCTGATTTGGATCCCGGGCATGGATCTGTGCACCGCTTATCAAGCCATGCTGTGGCAGGCGTCCTCATATTAAAAAACAGAGGAAGATGGGCACAGATGTTCGCTCAAGGCCAATCTTCCTCAGCAAAAAGAGGAGGATTGGTGGTGGATGTTAGTTCAGGGCTAATCTTCCTCGGAAAAAAAAAAAAAATTGCCATTTTTAAAAAAACACCTGGATTTCTAGACCATCCTCAAATACTAAGTTCTATAGATTTATTACGTGCTATACAGAGTACTACCATGCTCAGATTTTTAAAGAGTGCTTCTTGGTCCAGGCCTTCCTTTAGCTATGGCTTTCATAATTTCATAATTTTGCCACATCCCTTCTTGACCTTGTCCTTTTTGGACAAAAGAGTCTCAGTAAATATGATAGCTCTTTATGACAGCCCCCTAAATAGACCCCAACTCACCGGATAAGGTTGTTGCTCTTAACTGTTCTAATTTCATCCTAGGTCCTTTGCATATCTGTAGTTTAATTGAATATTGTTATTTGGTTAACTAGACAGTGGTTTAATGGAAAAAGCATTACCACTGGAACTCAAGACCACTGTTTCAGTTAGTCATTTACCTATTTGTGTCCCCTTCGTCTGTAAAATGGAAGTAATTTTACCTTTTGCCTACCTGGAGAGTTTTAAGAAAAAAAAAGAAAATACATAGAAAATTGCTTTAAAAAGATTCTTTTGGGGGGCCAGCCCTGTAGCCGAGTGGTTGGGTTCATATGCTCTGCTTTGGCAGCCCAGGGTTTCGCTGGTTTGGATCCTGGGGGCGGACATGGCACCGCTCATCAGGCCATGCTGAGGCGGCGTCCCACATGCCACAGCTAGAAGGACCCACAACTAAAAATACACAACTATGTACTGGGGGGTTTTGGGGAGAAAAAGGAAAAATCTTTAAAAAGATTCTTTTGAATAGTGCTCTATAAATATAAAAATCAGTAAATCTGAGCTTGAAATTAACATGTAAGTTGTCCCCTATTAAACTGCTTACCAATGATTATGTACATGCATGTCCCTGAGAAAAGCACGGCAATTGGTTCAAATCCAGCCCTGCTACTCAATGACTGGCCAGTTCTTTTCTTGTAAGTTCAGCTTCATTGTCAAAGTGGAGGAATTAGTGATGGTCAGTACAGTTCGAGACTCTGGAACTATCTTCAGAGACTGAAGTTATGAAAAATGCAAAGATAGATGAAATCAGAAATCACCAGTCCTAAGGAAGAATAAAATATCATAAGGTGAGAAAGTGTAAACAGAAGATGTAAAAAGTTGCCTCCTCACAAATACAAATTACATGCACATCCACACCCCTCCTAGAATAAGTTCTGTGTAGCAAATTAGTCAAGAGAGAGTAGTTATTTGAATAGAGGGCTGAAGGGTGGGAGGGAACCAGCCATAGGAAAACAAGGCGAAGGAGCATTCCTGAAATAGAGCAAACAGCCATTGTAAAGGCTCAGGGGTGGAAAGTCAGCTTGCCTTCTTCCCACTTCAGAATGAAGCCCATGTGACTCAAACTCCGAAGCAGGCAGAGGCCAGCTCACTTAGAGCCTTGTGATGGGAGTAAGCAGGAGAGTGACATAGGTTAAGACTTAAAAGATTACTCTAGCTGTCCTGTGAGAATGGAGGATGTAGGGACAAGTGACAGTGGAGAGGCCAGTTAGGGGTCACCTGTAATAGTTCAGGCAAGCAATAATGGTATCTGGGCCAGGGTAGTAGCTGTGGAGGGAGTGAGAGGTTGCTGGTTGTCAGATAGGTTTTGAAGTTGAGCTAATAGGACTTATTGATGGATTGGTTAGTACTTAAGAGCTCAGTAAACAGTATGAACTTTGGCAAAAGGCTTTGGGCCCAAATACCCACAGTGTCCCTTGTTGGCTGGCAGTGTGACTTTACCAGGGTTCATTTCCTCACTTGTAAATAGGCATGAAATAATAGCACCTACTTCAAAGGTTTGTTGTAAAATGAAATAATCCATAAAACTCTCTTAGCCTAATGTTAAATATTATTATCACCATTACTTTAAGTATTACCAATTTCTGCACAGATGATTGTATTGGCCTTAGGATTAGTCTCCCAGCTATCAGCCTTGCTGACCTCCATATTCTTCAGATCTTTCTAAAATACAGATTTCATGGCACTGTCCTGCTGAAAAGCCTCAGTGGCTGGCCATTTTGATAAAGTCAAAACTATTGGGAATAGTATATTTGGTCCTTGATAATCTGACTCCTTTCCTACTGCTGTCACCAGTTCAACCCACCTCACACTTAATCCTTTGATTCTAAGGAGATGTTTGCAGTTCCTGAAGCAGGTAACAGGCCTCATTTCTTGCTTTGCTGTGCCTTTCCCCATGCTTTTATCTGCCTGAAATGTCTGGCGTTCTTCACCAGCATCAGAATTTTGAAGGATTGCTTTGTTGTCTTTTAACTTCTAGTATTATTGTTGAGAAGTCCAAAACCATTCTTATTTCTAATCCTTTGTATGTGACCTATTTCTATCTGGAAACTTAGAATTTTATTTGGCAGTGTACTGAAATTTTTGCAGTGTGCCATGGTGTGGGTCTATTTTCTTCCACTGTTTTGGTCACTTGGTGGGACTTTCAATATAGAAACACAAGTTCTTCAATTCTGGGAAATTTTCTTGAATTACTTAATAACTTCCTATCCTCAATTTTCTCTTTCCTCTAAATCTGTTTTTAAAATCTAATATTACACTTTGTTGACCTAACTTTCCCATCTTTTCTTTTGTTTTCGTTTCTTTCTCTGCTTTGTAAAAGATTACTTTCTAGTCCATCTATTGGGTTTTTCTTTTCTGGTATAATATTTTTAATTTCTAAGAGTTTAGGTTTTCTTTGTATGTATGTGTGTGTGTATATATATATATACACACACACATACACTCACACACACAGACACAAATATGTATAGAGAGAGAATCTCCTCTTGTTTTTTGGATGCAATGTCTTATCTCTAAGAAGATGATAGTGATAATTTTTGTCTCCATAGTCTATTTCCTTCAATTTGCATCTTTTCCTGCTTATTAAGTGTAAATGTTCATGTACATAATTATAACCAGAAGAAAACATTAAATGTGAGCGAAAATAAAAAAATACAGGGCATGTGGAATTACAGCCATTTCCCTCAATATTTAAAGGATTTCTTCCTATGCTGGAAGTAAAATGATGTGAAGTTACAGTAAGCTGAGTGTTTTAGACTTAGCACATAATTTTGAACAAAGTTTGCTGGCTGGAATGAGGTGTGAAGTGACTCCATGGCTGAGGGTGATGCCATTCCCCATGACAATACAGTAAAGCATAGGATGAGAATTTGAATCTGTGTCTATAAACATGCAAATTTAACAATTTCTAGCACTGGCAATAGAAATAATATAATTAGTCGTATTTTGAGCATTAGAATTTTTATCACTATTAGTACCTGCTAATAGACTGTAGGTCTGTAATTTTAAGTGCAAAGGGGGAAGAGAAATACATTTATTGAACTCCTATTATGTGCCAAGCATTTTATTAGGCGCTTTATTTTAACTAGTTTGAAAATTATAAAACTGAAATACGTTTCCTCACAAATGAGCTCTACTGTTTTATTCATCGGAATTGTATTATGTCTTACTCTGTTTTGTATCCCAGCGCCCAGTACAGCGTCTGACTCATAACCGGTACTCAGAAAATGTTGAAAGCGTGAAAAAGAAGAGGGAATCTTGCCCTTCATTTACTCTTTTGTGTAAAAGGAAAGGGTTAAGTAAATCTACGTTGCAGTGTAGATATCCTGAAGGTTTAATTTGTGTTTATAATTAAGTAGAAGTAGTTATCAATTTACTTTGCAGGTAGTACAACAATCCAGAACAGTAACGGCGTTTTAACTCAACCTAAAACGAACTGAAACGCAAAGCAGAGGAAGGGGACCACACACTTCAACTCTTATTTCTTGGTGAAGGGTCCTCTGTCCCGGCGTCTGCAAGGCCTGTAAGGCCAATCAGCGGGCTGGCAAGTCCAGGACTAGCCAATCAGGTCGCAAAGGCCTAATCCCCGCCCCCGGCGGTCAGTCGCACGCCCTTGGGCGCTCTGGCGGGGCCACGCCCCTCCCTGGTGAAGTGTTTGGCGGCGGGCGTCCTCACAGCGCGGAGCCTGAACCGGGTGAGTACATGCTGGCCAGAAACAAATTACATCTTCCCATCGGAGGCCTTCCCTCGGAGCCGGGGTGAAAGGCAGAGCAAGTGCACCGTCGAACTCGAGTGGCAGGGAGCGTCTTGTGGGGTGGACGACCTTCTTGGTCGTGGGAGGCAAACGGGGGCCCTTTTGTTTCTCGCGGCCGACTGTGGCTGATGTTGGGGTGGAGTCGCAACACCAGGGATTCCTGGGGTCCGCTGGCAGCGACTAGTCCTGGTGACCAAAGCCCGGGAGTGGGGAGCAGTTTCGTAGGGTCCTGACGTGCCCCCTGACCGTTGAGGGTTTGCTGTAGAGCTCCTGGATCCCGGCCAGTACCTGACCCCGCCGCCCTCTCGGGCAGCGCTGTACATAGAAACCGTTGCTACGGCTGGAGGATGCCATGTCCCGTCGGTCTCTGGCTGCAGGGGGCGCTTGGCTTGTGGATGCTGGAAAGAAACTTCTTAGGTGGCAACACACAGGTTTTTGTTACTAATCCATCGTAGTTTGCCCTGGAGGCATTACTGATAAACTTATTAGGAAATGTGGGAAATGGGTGTGGATTAGGATGATAGAGAAGAAATAAAATCCAACTAGGACCAAAGGTTTTCCTAATCAGAGACAAAGAAATTACAAACAGATGTGGAAGAGTTCTAAAGAGACCAAATAAAGTATAACTTGTTTTTTGGAACTTGAGAATGTGTATCCTACCAAAAAAAAAAAAAAATGGTGTTTTCAAAAAGGATTCTCAGAGAAATGTTAAACAGTGTTTAGAATTAAATTCATTTGATTACCAGGAGATCTACCATTTCAAATCTTTGTCACTATATTTTGTTCAAATCATAAAATCTCAGGGGTTGCAAGATACATTCAATTCGAGGTAGTCTATTTTAATCCCATTAGATGCTTAAATCTCTCCCATCAAAGATCCTCTAGCTCTTCGGAAAAATTCTCCTAAGGCAACCCATTCTATTCTGGGCAGCATCAATAATTTAAAAGATCTTCATCTTGCTTTCCTGTAACTTCCACCCTTAAAGCTATCCTTGTGATGGGAGACATTCATCATACTGGGCCTGCCGGTATAGTGTGAAAGCCACACTTCCGTTTCTCATCTGGGTCTCATCACAAAGCTGACAGACTGTCATCCATATCCTATACTCAAGTCAAAGCCTGCAGGAATATGGACAAGAAGCTGTCAGAACGTCCTCTTTTTCTGCAGAGGTCTGGTATAAGACCACACTCCCAGAGGGCAGGCATGCTGAATTAGACTCACTGCTACTTCTTGTTTTAAAATTTATCACCCAATGTATTTTAGGGCAGTGTTTTTTAAAAAAACTTTGACAATGACTTAAAATAAGAAATATATTTTTCTTTGCAACGTGTGTATTTATGTACACACATATTTATAATTTTTATGTCAACATTTTTTGTAAAATTGTTTTTTTTGTATGTGTCAGGTGGTCTGATTTGTTGTTCTATCTCATTATAAAACTGCTGATTGCAACTCACTTAATTGATTTCTTGGGTTGCCACCTGCAGTTTCAAAAACACGGATATGATAGTTAAGTATGTGGGCTCTGTTAGTCACCTACTGAGATTCAAATCCTCAGTTCACTACTTAATAGCTATATGAACTTGAGTGGTTTACATACTTGAAATATCAACTTCCTCATCTGTAAAGTGGGAGTAATTATTAATATCCTTCATGAGAGTGGTTTTGAAGGGTGAGATAATTCATGGCACATAGTAATTTAGCTCTGTAAATGTTAACTGTTTTAACATTTAACATAAGCCGTAAGCTCTCTACTTAAAATAAAACCTACCTGATAGAGTAGTTGAAGGGTTAAATGAGGTAATATATGTAAAGTACTGACAGTGGCGCCCAGCACACATGAAGAGTTATGTATTTGTTGCTGTGATTATCATCATCATTATTAGCAGTGTATCAGTATCATTAGAGTAAAACTGTCCAAGGCTGCCTTATTCCCAATTCAGCAGGTGTTTCTTAAGGGGTATAAGGTACTACTTATTGTGTTAGTCCTGAATATATGAAGATGAATAAAGTAAGATCTCTCACAATCCAGAAGAGAAGACAAAGAAACATAATTAGAGTATGTGCCATATGCTATGAGAGAGGTATGTACAAAATGCCGTTGGAACACAGATCTGGGAGCTGTTCGTTGATGGGAGTAGGAGGCAGGGAATGGGAAGAGGGTGATGCTAAGGAGAGTTGCAGAAAGGTGTGATTTATGTTTGTGCTGAATCAGAAAGGATGATTGAGATGTTAACAACTAAAGTAGATGAAGGTCGTTCAAATCAACATTAAAAGATATCTTAAAAAGCAGTTTGAGCACTAAAGGGAATCTGAATATGCCACCTCCAAATAGGCCATTTGGCATAAGGATTATTTTGAGCTGAGGGCAATTAAGAAACAGCAGACACAAGAAGAACTCTCTGCCCTCTCCCTTTCTGCCTAAAAGCAGGGCATGAATTTCCACTTATGAAGGTGTCCCCTCCTCCCCTCTCCTGCAATAGGAGGAGAACCACCCTTATCACAGTAGATGGACAGTCAGCACTGAGCTGAGTCTGCATAAACAAATCTTACACAAATAACCCTTATCTTCCATTAGTTTTTCCCATATATTTACCTTCTCCTAGAAACCAAAACCCATTTTCCTTTGTCTCATCACTTTACAATTTATCACCCTCTGTTAAAATGATATGTAGATTCCCAGCCTAACAGTTTCTTTGGGTTTTCACTTTTCTGTGAAGCTCCCGTGTGCATATAACATAAACCTTTTCTCTTGTTAGGCTGTCTTTTGCCAGTTTAATTCACAGGCCTCAGATACTGAACCTAAATGGGTAGAGGAAAAGTTTTTTTCCCTCCTCTACAGCATCAAAACCTACTTTGTCATTGTATTCCATCCTTGCTTTAGTGAAGATTAAGTAACATAATCCGTGTATGGTACATAGTAATTTAGCTCTATGAATGTTAACTGTTGTTATCAAGGAGAGATAATTTGAAAGTAGCCTTCCTCCTTGGAAGAAACACTCCCTCATATTTTCTATCAAAATGAAAAATAAATATTACAGAAGTGCCTAGACTATCCAAATTGAGTATTACTATATATCTATATTAGATTAATAACTGTTTTCCTGTACTACATTTCAGCCATGACTGCCAAAGATTATCCATCATTGTGGGGCTTTGGAACAACAAAAACATTTAAAATTCCTGTTGAACATTTGGATTTCAAGTATATTGAAAAATGTTCAGATGTTAAACACTTGGAAAAAATTCTTTGTGTGCTTAGGTAAGCATTTAAAAATCATCTCATGTTTCAGTATGCCAGTGTTAATTATGTTGTTGACTTCTAAAAGTCAAAGCTACATTACAAATAGCACATTTGGAGCAAATTTTCAAATATTGAGATTGTTGGTTTTTGTCCATGTTAGGTTCCAAAATAGTGCTTTTGATTCTGTGGTTAGTTGGGAGGGCTCTGGCTAGGTCTACTTCCAGCATGAGACTTAGGCTAATTAGTATCCAAGAGGGCATTTTTCTTGCTTCCTCCACATTTTCTAGGAAAAGAAAGTAGCTTTATTGGGAAAAGGTAAAGCAGCCATTAGGAGGTAAGATTAGCTCAACAGCTTACGCTGATAAAGTTTTTGACACTCCCCCACTTTATACCATCTGGCAGAAAATGTGGGTGACTCACTGGGAGCTGGTCACACGGAGGATGGTGGGAAGGCCAGGAGGTAGGACCAGAAGGCAGGAAATCAGGGCCTTCTCCGGGTGAGAGCCCCGTGACCATGATTGGCAGACTCTAATATACATTAGGGTAAAGCATATGCAATTTAAAGAATTTTTTTTATAATCTAATATTCTTATTAATCCCTAAAACTTATGGTTGTTAAAAATACAAATTTGAGGGCCCCATACCCAGAGATTCCAGTTTAGGAAATCTGGAGTGGAGCCCAGGAACATGTGTTTTTAACAAGCACACTGCCTGATTGACATGCAAGTGGTCTAGGGAACTCACAACAGGAAACACCGCCCTGTCGCATACCAACCTGTGCCACCCATTTTGGATTTCCTGAGGAGTTTTCACTTGGAGAGTAGCCTAACATTGCAGAAGCACAGACTGCTCCTTTTCAGGACATCAGTAGTATTCCTTCTGCTCAGTGGTAGTTCTTCTTTTCTTCCCTCTGACCCTTGTCCTTGTCACTGTGTCCTTTCCTTTTTCTCTCTCATCACCTTCAACCTCCTGTCCTCCCTACGTATCCCTGCTTGTCCCCAGCCAGAGTTGATGTAATAACTTTATCATTTCTAAAATGGAAAGCTAAGCAGCATATCATATTGTTTTCCCTTTTATTTTTCTCAGCAGTATAAGAACATTTTCGTTTCTATTTGGTCAAGGACTGATAAAGAAAATGAGAAGTGTACAGGATGGAAAAGTTTGAAAGCCATAGTGATACTGTTGGTTCTAAGAAGTTCTCTCAAAAGCCTAGTTAGATTATATTGCATTGACTTAGAGTTATTTTTTAAAATTTAATTTGAAAATGGTATTTATTTCTATTTTTCTAAAAATTTAAAACTAAACAGATTTATAAGAGGGGGGAGAAGATTGATTTTCCTCAAAAAAACAAATTAAAAAAGAACAAATGTGTCCATCTAAGTCTCTAAGGACGGAATTCTGTTCCTTGAGCAGTTGAATTTAGAGACGTATTGTTCTAAACTGTTCCTCTGCCATTTTCTTCCTATCCCTTTGGGAAAAAAATTGAGCTGTGAATTCCTCCTTAGAAAGGAAGTGCCAAGTCTCACTTTCTGCCTGTCTCTAATATTGAATTTCCAGTTATAAGTTTAAAATTACCGTATGTACAAAATGAATGTGTGTGTTAAAGAGGAGAGAAAATGTTGTTTGTTCACCTTTAAAGTGTGTAATGAAAATTGGTGTCTTCAGAGCTCCTTTTGTTCCTTCATTGCATCACTTCATAGATTAACAGGTAAAAATGGAGGTTGTGCTGGTTGGGGATGGTGAGTGGGAAACCAGCAGCCCAGCCTCCATCCTTGTGCGGGGCAGTCCCTGAAATCTCTGCGAAACCCCTGGGCTCCACGGAACCCAGCTTGCAGAACACTGGTCCAGATGACCTCTAAATAAAGTGCTAACTCTAAAATTCTGAATTTTTTTAAAGGTCTGGTGAGGAAGGATATTATCCTGAACTTACCGAATTTTGTGAAAAGCGCCTTAGAGGCTTGGCTCCTGAAAGTAGAGCTTTGAGGAAAGATAAGCCTGCAGCCACAGCATCCAGTTTTACAGCAGAAGAATGGGAAAAAATTAACGGTGATATAAAGGTATCGAATAACACCAGTTTTTGTGACATTGTCATGTTGTATGTACGTCTACTTCACTTATCCAAGATCCTAGGCTTCTTTTTTGTCAGTAAAGGGGTTTTAGTGTGATTACTTAAGTAGTATTGCTTGCTTCTTACACCCAGGAGAATATTGTGAATGTGTGTGTTTGTGAGTGCACACACACACACGTGTGTATTTTAAATGACTGAATAATATTCTGTCCTATGAAAGAAACATAATTCAATCAGCTCCTATAAATAGTGCTATAGAAACATGTTTATAATTTTTTTGTATCACCCTTGTTATTTCCTCAGGATAAATTATTAGAATTCAAATTGCTTGATCAAAGGATCTGAATATTGTTAAGGCTTTTAAAACATTTCCATGTTCTCAGAAAAGTCATATCTTTGTTCTCTTCTACCAGCAGTGTGTAAGAATGCCCATTTCAGGTACTCTTCACTGGATACTGTAGTCATTTTTTACATTTTTTAATCAATTAAATAATTGAGACAATGATAATAGTTTATTGTTTGATTACTAGCAAAGTTAAATTTTTTCGTCTATCTGTCACTTGAATTTCTTCTTTTGTTAATGGCCTGTTTACTGATTTCTTTTAATAAGCTTTGTTGAATTGGCATTCAATAAAAATTAGCGGTTTTATGGTATACATTTTGATGAGTTTTGACAAATGTGTGTGCTATAGAACATTTCTGTTACCCGTAAAGTTTCCTTGTGCCCCTTTGCAGTCAGTGCTGACCCCACACCCTGGCTCCTGGCAACCACTGAACTGCTTTATATCATTCTAGATCTGCCTTTAGTAGACTTTCATGTAATCATACAATATGTTGCCTTTTGTGTCTGGCTTCTTTCACTTAGCATAATGCTTTTTATATTTATCTATCTTATTGCATGTCCATAGTTCATTTCCTTTCATTGCTGAGTAGTATTAAATCGTATAGATATCTCACAGATTGTACGTCCACTTACTAGTTGATGAACAAATGCCAAAATGTTTTCCACAGTGGCAATCCTGCCAGTAATGGATAAAAGTTCCAGTTGCCCTGCATCCTGGTCAGCGCTTAGTATTGTCAGTTTTGTTAATTTTAGTTATTCTGTTAGGTTTGTAGTGGTATCTCATTGTGGTTTTAATTTCCATTTCTCTCATGACTAATGATGTCCAGTGTCTTTTCTTGTGCTTATTTGCCATCCATATATCTTCTTTTGTGAAGAATCTCCAAAATCCTTTGCCCATTTAAGAAAATTGGGTTGTTTGTGTTCTTACTGAGTTTTAAAATACATGTCTTTCATTAAATACATCTTTTGCAAATATTTTCTGATATTCTGTGGCTTGCCTTTTCATTTTTTTAACAGTGTCTTTGAAAGAACAAAAGTTTTTCATTTTGATGAAATCAATTTTTCTTTTATAGTTTATTCTTTTTTGTCCTTTTTAAGAAATCTTTGTCTAATCCAAGATTCCTAAGTTTTATCCTATGATTCTTCTAGAAAGTTTATAGTTTTAATTCTTAAATTTAGTTCTATAATCTGTTTTAATTTTTGCATACACACACAGTACGGATATCCAAGTGTTCAAACACTGTTTAATGAAAGATTATCGTTTCTCCTTTGAACTTCTCAATACCATCATCAAAAATCAATTGACCTGTGTATGTGTGGATCTATTTCTGGACTCTCTCCATTCTGTGTCATTAACCTAAAACGTCTGTCTTTTCTCCAGTACCTCATTGTCTTGATTCCAGAAAGTCTTGAAATCAGAGACTGTGAGTCCTCCAACTTTGTTCTTCTTTTTCGAGGTGGTTTTAGCTATTCTAGGTCCTTTGCTTACCAATTTCTGCAAAATAACTTGCTTGTATTCGCATTGGGATTGTGTTGAATTTGTGGATCGATTTTGGAAGAACTGACATCTAAACAATATTGGAATTTCTGATCCATGAACATCATATATTTCTCTGTTCATTTAAGTCTTCTTTAATTTTTTGTGGCAGTGTCTTGTAGTTTTCAGTGTATAGTTCTTGCGTATTTTTTGCTAAATTTATTCCTAAGTATTTCGTATATTTCGTGCTGTTGTAAAAGTTAATGTCTTTTAATTTCAGTTTTTTCCTTCATTCTAAGTCATTCTAGTTATATAATTTTCTGGGGGTTTTTTGGTCTGGTAAAATACATATCATGTAAAATTTACCATCTTAACCATTTTTAAGTGTACAGTTCATTAGTGTTAAGTATCTTCACATTGTTGTGCAACCAATCTCTAGAACTTTTTCATCTTGCAGAACCGAAACTCTGTACCCATTAAATAATTCTCCATTTCCCTCTCCCATCAGCCCTGGCAACCACCATTCTACTTTCTGTTTCTATAAGTTTGACTAATCGAGACACCTCTTAGCAGTGGAATTTTAATAGTAATTTGTACATTGCAAGTTTATAGTTATTTAATCGATTTTTTTATATTGACTTTGTGTCCTGTGATCTTGTTAAAATTACAAATTAGTTCTTGTAGCTTTTTTGTTGATTCTGTGGATTTTCTATATGCAAGATTGTGCCATCTGTGAATAACAAAAGATTAACTTCTTTTCCAGTCTAGCTGCTTTTTATTTCTTTTACTTACCTTATTGCGCGGGCTTGGACCTCTAGTACAATGTTGAACAGAAGTGGTGAGAGTACATATCCTTATCTTATTCCCAATATTAGGGGGAAATCATTCGGCCTTTCGCCATTAAGTATAATGGTAGCTTTAGATTGTATGTAGATGGCCCTTTATCAGGTTGAGTAAGGTCCCTTCTATTCCTTGTTTGATGAGAATTTTTATCGTGAATGGGTGTCAAATTTTATGAAATGCTTTTCTTGCACTTATTAAGAAAAATATATAGTGGATACCAGGGGAAAGGTGGGGTGGGGGGTGGACACAAAGGGTGAAATGGTGCACCTACAACATGACTGACAAACATTAATGTACAACTGAAATTTCGCAAGATTGTAACCTATCAATAACTCAATAAAAAAAAGAAAAAAAGAAAAATATAAGATTTTCTGTGTAGTCTGTTAAGTAGGTAAATTATGTATACTGTTTTTGATGTTATACCAACTTTGCATTCCAGGATAAACCCTACTTGGTCATGCTGTATCTTTTTTATATATTGCTGGATTTAATTTGCTAAAATTCTATGAAGGATTTTTGTGTCTATGATCATGAGAGCGATTAGTCTGTAGTTCTCTTGTAATGTCATTGTCTGGTTTTCATAGCAGGGTAATGCTGGCCTGATAGAATGAGTTGGGAAGTGTTCTCTCCTCTTCTGTTTTCTAGAAAATTTGTGTATAATTGGTATTATGTCTTCCTTAAATGTTTTCTGGAATTGACCATTAATGTCATCTGTGCCTCAAGTTTTCTTTATAGGAAAGGTTTTAACTGTGAATTCAATTTCTTTAACAGGTATAGATCTATTCAGGTTATCTTTAGAGCTCTGTCTCTTTCCTCTTGGATGTTTTGCACCCCAAATCTTTGCAGTCTTGGCCTCCCTGAAGCCTGAACTCTGTTCTTCTGAAGTCAGTGGGACCACATGGCTGTTTGGGTTTCCTTTCCCTACACTGTAGCCTGGAAATTCCAGGTAGTAACTTGGGGCAAATGCAAGACTTACCTCATTTGTTTCTCTTCTTTCAAGGGTCATCGTCCTGTGCTACCTGTTGCCTAGTGTCTGAAAACCATTGTTACATATATTTTATCCAGTTTTCTAGAGTTTAGGCAGGAGGGTAAATCCAGTTCCTATTACTCCATCAGGGCCAAGAGGAGATGTCCCTTTATTAATTTTTCTATTGATATGTCTCTTATTTATTTGTAAGAGTTCTATCCTATATAGTCTAAATTTTTCTTCAGTTTGTTATTTGCCTTTAAAATTTTGTATATAGTGTTTTTCATGTTTATTCATTTAAAAAAATTTTATGTAATCATGCCTCTTGATTTTATCTTTCAGGATCTTCTCTTGCTTTTATACTTGGGAAAGCTTTCTCTCTACCAGCTATAAATTTACCTGTATTTTCTCAAAGTTCCTTTGTTGTTTCGTTTTGCTTAAGAAATAATGTTTTTGGGGCCAGCCCGGTGGCACAGAAGTTTAAGTTTGCACATTCTGCTTCGGTGACCCAGGGTTTGCTGGTTTGGATCCCGGGTGCGGACCTATGCGCCGCTTGTCAAGTCTTTCTGTGGCGGGCATCCCACATAAAATAGAGAAAGATGGGCATGGATATTAGTCAGGGCCAGTCTTCCTCAGCAAAAAGAGGAAGATTAGCGGCAGATGTTAGCCCAGGGCTAATCTTCCTCAAACAAAAAAAAGAAAGAAAGAATGTTTTTAGGGGCCAATCCCATGGCTGAGTGGTTAAGTTCGTGTGCTCTACTTCGGCAGCCTGGGGTTTCACCGGTTTGGATCCTGGGCGGGGACCTAGCACTGCTCATCAAGCCATGCTGAGGTGACATCCCACATAGCAGAACTAGAAGAACTAGAATATACAACTATGTACTGGGGGGCTTTGGGGAGAAGAAGAAAAAAAGAAAGAAAGTGTTTTTAAACAGACTCTAGAGAAACAGTTCGTTGTATTTTATTTTATTTTATTCAGGATATTTTACTGGGGTGAATAATACACTTGAAAACAACTTTGAGGTATTTGTATTCTCTAACTCAGAATACTGAATTTTTTGAAACTTTGAGCTTTCTCATTTTACCATTTTATTGACTTGCATGTGGAAGTCTGGTAATTAGTCTACAAGTTAAGGTGGCAGTTTATATCCAGAATTCTTCAGCTTTATTTTCAGTTCTAGCTGCAGAGCCTGCTTTTTCCCCCATTGTATCTCCTTTCCCAGTCACTTCTTGAGTTAGTCTCCTTCTCATCTCTCTTTCTTTCATCCTCTCCTTGCCTCTTCTTCCTTGTTACCCTTCTCTCTACTCCCTTTCTTCCTCTATAACTCCTCCTCTTCTCTTTTACCTTTCTTCCCTTATGTTTTTCTTTCTCTCCTCCTGTTTCCCCTGTTTGCCTCCTTTTCATCCTCCCTGCTTCCTATACAGATAGGACAGATAATACAGTTTATTGCTGTATCCCAGTGCCTTTTCTAAGAGTGTCTGACAAATATTAGACCCTCACTATAGATTCGCTGAATAATAAATAATGGAATTTCACAGATAGGAAAGAAATCTCTTACTCAGTTTTTTCCTGGAAGCTGTGACAATTCAGTGTAATAAACATTACTGTGAACTCTTATATGCCAGACACTGTTTTAGGTTCTTGAATCACAAAGGTGAGATTAAGACATAGGCTCGCCCTCAGGGAACTTACAGTATGGTGAGCAACATGAACAGTAAATAGGTGATTTTAAATCTTCATGCTAATACACGGAGGAGGAGCACTTCTAGCCCCACTGAGAAGTTCAGCGAAAGCTTGCTGGAAGGGATGAGGAGTAAGATCTTGCAAGATAAATAAAAGTTGGAAGGACAACAACATATGAATATACATACTGACCTGTACACTTAAAAGTGGTTAAAATGATACACTTTGTTATGTGTATTTTACCACAATTTAAAAAAAAATAGAAGGAAGGGCATTCCAGATAGAATGGCATGACCAAATTGTCACCTAAAAAATTGACCCATAGGGAATTACGATGATGTGTAGTCTTTTCTAATGCCTGGTTAATTATTTCAAACTGTGTGTTTACTTTCTTTTTTCTCCCTTCTTCTCAGAGTTGGGTATTAGAAATTAAAAAAGAAGAAAATCAGATGCATTTTCCTGAAATTGAAACATCTCCAGCAATGGAAGGTAATTTGCCTCCAGTTCGTGGTTCAAACAGCCATCTTCACGTTAGTAAGGTAGGCTGTTGGGTGGGGGTTATGGGTGGCCGGGGAGGAGGTGGCGGCTGTTGTTTATTAGGGAGTTAACGCAGTTTAATCAGAGTAGCCACAGTCTGATGTGCTCTTGGAGAGTTAGAGATTTTTTTCAGCTGACTATGTGCTGTTACCTTCTTGAGTACACTGTATTTCCTCACTTGGAGATGAAAATGAAACAGCATTTTACTTGGAAGATTTGCGTCTTGGGTTTACTACCTTTCCTCATTTTTTCTTTTGTTATTTTGTCTCTTCTACTCTGACCAGTGTTGGTGAACACTTAAGATCCAAATCAGTGTGTGAGAATTTCAGGGAATAATTTTATACATCCAGTAGAGGTAAAGAGGAAATAGTTTATTACATAATTAACTATGAATTTAAAGCATTCAACAGATACTTTCAAGCAGTTATAGATGACACACCTCTGTTTAATGCATGTTTTTTTCCCTTTTCCTCAGCCCTTTATGATTGTTTCTCTGTAGTTGATCCCTGTTTTGTCATGTAGACCTCTCCTTTTTTAACCCATGGGTTCTATAAAGAAGGGGCCTGTTGGAGTTCCAGGTCCATTTTACTTAACTTCAAGTTGAAACGGAGCTTCTAGGCATCCACCTGACCCTGATATTGAGGTCTAGCCCTTGTCTCCTGGGCATTGGGAGTCTCTGGGCTTTCACGTGGATCACACATTCTATTCCCTCTGCCCTACTTTTTTTCTTTTATTCCTATCATTTCAGAAAGGATGGCTACTTGTCTCTTATTCTGGGTTAAATCATTCTTGTTATTCTCATCTCTTCTTTGAATCCTCATTTTTATTTAAAAAACATCCATAGCCCTTCATTACTCTGCTCTTTGATAATTTACCTTCCTGGATCTTTTTACTCCCTGTTAGGAATTACTCAGGTAGCTGAGGTACACAGTAATATGGTAAGGATGCCACTGTCTGTAATCAATGAATTTGTATTTATTGAATACCCATTATGTGCTAAGTCGTGCCCTGAAAATATAACAATCAATAATTGGTTTCTGCCCTCAAAGAGCTTATAGTACATTGAGTAGGCAGACTAGTGATATAGTGGTTCTCAGAGTATGGCCATGGACCCAGGTTGTCCCAGAGATCTTTCTACGGGGTCCAGAAAGTCAGTGCTATTTTAAAAAATAATGATAATGCTTTGTCTTTTTCACTGTGTTGACATTTGCACTGAGGGTAAAACTTCTGGTGCCTTAGCACAAATCAAGGCAGTGGTGCCACACTGTATTAGTAATCGTTGTTTTCTCCACTACTACACACAGAGTAAAAAATTCCAATTTGACTTAAAAATGTCTGTGATGAAACAGTAAAACTTATTTTGTTAAATCTTGAATCTTGAGGACACATCTTTTTAATATTCTGTTTAACAAAATGAGAAGTATATGGAAAGCACTTTGCTGTGCGGTGAAATATGAAGGTTATCTCAAGAAAAGCACTTGTGCAATTGAGTCGCCAGCTTAAGTAGCTGCTTTTTTCTGGAACAATTTTTTAATTGAAAGAGTGACTGACAGACAAACTATGGTTATTCAAACCTGGACTTTTGGCAGACTGTGTTGAAAATGAACAAAGTGGGCTTGTCACTTTAAGGAAAACTACCAACAACGAGTGATAAAATCTGTGCTTTCAAGTGCAATTTAGACTATTTCATATTTTTTTGTGGCTCTTGAATACCTGCTTGTAACAAAATTTCCCCTTAACGGGGGTAGTTGAAGACTTTTATCATGAGCTCTAAGAAGATATTAACAGATATTATTTTTAATTGTATAATGAAATGTACGAATATTTGGAAGATCCACATAGCTCCAAATGACCAATGCACTATGTTACAAAATTGTGCATGGTTAAACAACCCATTCAAAATGGTTTCAGGTTATGACTAACTTTTAAGAAACTATTTGAGAAACTGTTTGTGAGCATAATGTCTATTGTTTGCTTTCCTCCCATTCCCTTCTGGTGCTTGCAGTGGGCATGTGACCTAGGTTGGGCCACTTAATAGCACCAAGCTAGTGCTTGATCAGGGACAGGTGCATGACCCAAGCTAGCCAATCAGAGTTCTTCCCTGGGATATCATAACTAAAGATGGAAAGAAGAGTACCTCTTCTTTTCCCTTCTGATTGGGAGGCCTGTGAGGTTATAATCCCAGACTGCTTGTGGCCATGTTTCCTACCACATGGAAAAAGCAAGTACCCAGCAGGGGAAACAAAGTCAGTGGGCGTTGAGAAGCAGTGACTAGGGACAGTGGGAGAGCCGGAGAGCTGGAGAGAGAGGGCATGTGAATCCTTTGTCTGGCAACACCCTTGCACTTTCATCAGTTTGGTTACATAAGCCAATAATTTATTTTTTTTTAGTAGAATTAGTCCAAGTTCGGTGTCTGCCATTGCAAACAAAACAGCGCTAATACAGCAAAGTAGTTATTCTTATTTCTTCAGTGCCTAAGATTTAAAAGAATGAATGAGTTTAGTACTTTATTTTAAGAAAATCACAAATAATCATATTTCATACATGGGAATTTTTAAGTTTTGTGTATGTACTTAAAGACCTGTAAATTGCTCCCAGAATTAACTACAAATTTAAAATCCTTTTTTAACCTGCTGTGTATTATTATGTTAATAATTATAATACTGGAGTTGTCATAACTTCAAGTACCTATGTTTCTTATCCATTCAATTCATATATCTTAATCCAATAGTTTATATTGCATTTATAGTAAAACCTGCTAATCTTATATGTCTCATAAAATATGATTTTATTCTTTCAGGAAATATATTCCAAAAGTAGGCCAGCAAAAAAGAAAATTCCAAGAGATTATGCAGAGTGGGATAAGTATGTTTTATATTTCTTTATATAAAATTTGTCAATGAATAATTCTCTAACATAAAATACTGTAATAACTTCTTAATTATTATAAACCTGAACATATCGAGTACCAAGTTACTTCAGTAGAGTACTAGGAGTATCCAGTCTAAGTACTTTCGATCTTGATTTTTCATTAAATAAAAATCAACTGTACCCTTTTGTTTATAAGAGCAACCTAAAATAACTAATGTAATTTTTATACCCATCCAAAATAAAAAAGAACAAATATTTTAAATTGAGAGAAATTTGTCATAATTTTAATTACAAAGTTCTAAACGGTTTAGGTCTAATTAATATTTAAGTCTTTGATAAATTGCATGGTTTCTAAGAAAGAATACAGATAACTTGTAATACAAACCTATTATGCGTTTTTGGAATATGTCTCTAAAGGCACAGTGATACAAATACAAGAATGTCAATAATAAATTTTATTTTCTTACTTGTATTGTACTTTTTTCAGTTTTTATTATTCTTTCATTTAAGATTTGACGTGGAAAAGGAGTGTTCAAAAATTGATGAGGATTACAAAGGAAAAACTGTAGTAAACAACAAGTCACATTTGTCTAAAATTGAGACAAGAATAGACACAGCAGGTAATTGGGGAAAAATAAGAATAATTTAGTAGTCTTGAAATTTTTGAATTATAATAGAAGCTTTCAAATGGGAAGACATTCAAAGAAAAGACATTTTCTTTAAGTGTTGCAGATTTCCATTAAAAGTTTACGGATTTTCTCCTAGAGTTGACCACCTCTAACAAATTCAGTTCTGTCCTTTAACTACTTAATTTTATATAAGTAACAGTTATACTGCTTAAATTTAGTAAGACTTAAAAATTTAAACCTATTTTTTTACTGTAATTCATTTATTTCCTATTCCTTTTCTCAAATCCTCTTTTTCCTCCAAATCCCTCAAATTTTTAAAAATTGTTCCCTCAAAACAAAAAACTGGAACACTTTGTTTTCTTTTGAAGTCCATAGGCATATAGCACCTTTAAAGTGAAACAAAACCAATCAAAAAACCTAAACCTTCAAAAATTATGAATGATTAAAAAAAAGAAACATTCTTAAACTTGGAAAACCTTTTATTTTCTTTTATTTATTTTACAGTTTTCTGCTTCTGTTAAAATAATCATTCTTGGAATTTAATTTTTAAAAAATTCTTAAAATTATATGTTTACTTACAGCAGGTAACATTTATTTCTAGGTCTAACTGAGAAGGAGAAGGATTTTCTTGCTACCCGTGAAAAGGAAAAAGGAAATGAAGCTTTCAACTCAGGAGATTATGAAGAAGCTGTGATGTATTATACTAGGTGAGCAGATTTTTGCTGTGGTTTAACTTAACATTTAAAAAAATGATAATGTTTAAATTTAATTGTTGAAATGATATAAATAAGCTAAAAAGTCTGTGTCAGAATCACTCAAGATATTGTACTTGTGGTTTATCATAAATTCACTTGTGTCTGCCTTGTTTTTTCAATACTTTTCTGAGACCTCTAAGCTCCCACCAACTCCCACTTTTGACAAAGGTCCCGACTTTCCTATTTTACAGAGAAAATAGGATAGAACTTGACAGAAAGTCCATATAGCATAGAGGTTAAGAACTCAAGTTCTGTGGTCAGATTGCCTGGATCTAATCTTAGTACATGGTGCTACCTTCCACCCCAGGACCTTTGCATATGCTGGGTCCTCTGTCTAGGATACTCTTCCCTCTTCTCATTATCTAGTTAACTCTAATTTATCCTTCAGATCTCAGCCCTTGCCTCACTTCTTTGGACAAGTCTTCCTTTACTTCCCAGACCAGGTTAAATCTCCACCCATTCCATACCCCCCACCTCCAATTTATAGGCTCTTCTAGCAATCTTATTTCTTCTTTATAGTATTTGATGGAGTTACAGTTTAAGTTTGTGTGATCTGATGCTAACTAGACTGTAAGCTCTGTAAGAGCAGAGCCCACCTGTTAGATTTTTTATACCATTGTATCTCCAAGGCCCAGCAAAGTACCTGGTTCATGGTAGATGTTCAGTAAGTACTTGTATGAACTTTTGAAGCTCTTACAGTATATGAAAAGTAGACTAATTTCCTAAAATATTATTATAGACAAACTGTGCTTATAGAACCACTAATTTTAGAACTAAACTCTGTACAATCTTCCTTCCACCAATTTTTTTCAATGTTGTTTGCATCTCTAAAGAAGTTTACCTCAACTATTTAAGTGAACATACAAGGTAAAGAGGATATCAATGTATCATTCATTCAGTACAGATTCCCCTGTTCAGGCAGGTGGATGTCAGCTCTGATATCCTTCTCTCTCTTCTTGTAGATTTCTACCAGTAAAGAATCTCTTGTCTATCACAGGGAACAAAATTTTTCTTGTCTTCTTTCAAGAAATGATAGAGGTGAAGAATTAAAGCAGCATAGCATAATGGTTAAGGGAACTCAGACTTTCTGACCTGGAACAGATTCTTCATCTCTCTCAACTCAGCTTTCTTAATGTGATGAGGCTATTACAGTGCCTACCTCAGAGCAGCTGTGAGGATTAAAGCATGCTGAAAGGCAGCCTGTTTGAATCCTGACTCAACCATTTACTAGCTTGTGGCCTTGGGCATGTTACTTAACCTTTCTGTTGCATCCATTTTCTCCTCTGTAGAATGGGAAGAGCAGTAATACCTCCTCCAAATTGTAATGAGGATTAAATGAGTTTAGCGTTGAGTGCCTGGCATGTGGGAAGTATTGTCAGGTACTTGTGTTATTTCTTCTTACATGCATTTTCCACGTTTAGTCTCTACCCAACCATGTAGTTTCTTTATATTCATCTTTAATGATCTTAGTAAATTGACACTTTTTGTGACTTTTCCATTTCATCTTCTTCTGGATTTACAAAATTCAATGCACTGATACCATTATTTTTCCTATCTCTAGGAATGCATTATTTCACTGCATTCCAAATCAACTTTTTAAGAAACAGCAAGGTAGAACTGAAAGAACTTAGTTAAGTTCTTCTTTTCCTTAATTATTTTGCATCCATACACTAAGTGTAGTGAAATTTGCTCTCTTAAAATCTATATTCCTCAATTACTACTATTCTCTGTTTCCTTCAATTAAATTCCTTGATTAAATTATGATCACTTCCTTAGAGTTAAATCTACTTTTAGATTACGATTTATTTGTGTCTGTTAACACAATAACAACTTAATAAAGGATATTAGTTGTGGTCAGTTGCTCCAATTTTTTGTACTAGGAAATCGTCCCCAAGGAGTCAAAAAAATGTATTTGATATTTGACGTTAACTAAACTGATTTTTAAGAAGATCTATGGGTGTTTAAATACCATGGCTCCTCTAAAGGCAGAGTCAACTGTAAACCTCTTCACTGGATGTTTAAGCATCTGTCTAAATATTAATTTATTACGTTTATGGAATTGTATTTTAATACTTTTGATGGTGCAGGCAGTTTTAGTTTTCCTGGGCGTCCGTAACAACGTGCTACAGACTGAGTGGTTTAAACAACAGAAGTTTGTTTTCTCACGGTTCTGGAGGCTAGAAGTCTGAGATCAAGGTGTTGGCAGGGTTGGTTTCTTCTCAGGCCCCTCTCCTTGGCTTGTGTGGCTATCTTTCTGTATTTTCAAGTGGTCTTTCCTCTGTGCTTGCCTGTGTTCCAATCTCCTGTTCTTATAAGGACACCAGTCATATTGGATTAGGGCCCACCCTCACGACCTGATTTAACTTAAACATCTCTTTAAAGACTATATTCAAATACAGTCACATTCTGAGGTACTAGGGGTTAGGACTTCAACATATGAATTTTGAGGGACACAATTCCACCCGTAACACAGGCTATAATTGTTTTATTTACAACTTTAGTTGAGTTTCTCTATCTTATGTTTGCCTCTGGTCTGCTTGTTGCCAATAAATGTCTCTTTTATAGGAGCATATCAGTGCTTCCCACCATAGTGGCCTATAATAACCGCGCTCAAGCAGAAATCAAACTACAGAACTGGAACAGCGCTTTTCAGGATTGTGAAAAGGTCTTGGAGTTAGAACCTGGAAATTTAAAGGGTAAAACATATCATAGAATGCTTTTAAATTTACAGCAGGATCTGTTAAAGACCATTTGTGAAGACACTCATTACATTTACATTTCAAATAACGTCAAATTTCTCTATGTGAATCATTACCTTCATAAAGTTACTTTTAATTTCCAGTTTAACTTGGAATTTAAGTTCCTGATTATTTGCACTCAAGTAGCTAATAATCCAAGAAGATTGAATAAAAGGTATATGTGTTTTTAGAGAAATATCTCAGACTTGCATTTGAATGTGCTTTGTTTTTCCTTTAAATTTTTTTATTGTGGTAAAATACATATAACATGAAATTTACCATCTTAAATCATTTTTAAATGTACAGTTCAGTGGTATTAAATATATTCATATTGTTGTGCAGTCATCACTACCGTCCATCTCCAGAACTTTTTTTATCTTGCAAAACTGAAACTCTGTACCCATTAAATAACAACTCTCTATTCTCCCCTTTGCCCAGTCTCTAGCAACCACCATTCTACTTTCTGTCTCTATGATTTTACTGTTCTAGATACCTCATATAAGTGGAATCAGACAGTATTTATCTTTTTGTTACTGGCTTATTGAACTGTGTCTTTTTATCCAAAAAATATTTAAGTATAATTTAATGTAGATTTTCTGATAGTTATTAATATAATATAATGAGCCCACACCCAGGCTCTAGAATCTTCTACCAGCTGCTTTGTGGGCATTGTCACCTGGATGTCCATAGACATTTTAGATTAAACATGTCCAAACTGACTGCATCTTTCCACCAAAACCTGTACTGTGTCCTGATTCCCTGTCTCTGTGACTGTGCCACCTTGCCATGGTCCAAGCCTGAAGTGTGCAAGTCAGACTCTACTTTTCTGTTATCAAGAAAGAATCTTTCCAAGAGGGAGCAGCATAAATTATAATAGACTCATTCAATTTCTTTAAACATTTATGGATGCAAATAAATATAAACTCTTAATTTTTTTTTCACATGTGTTGTACCCTTTTGTGCCTACAAACATGGATAAGCAGAAACCATAGGTGTGCTGAGGGGGTATCTTGGTGCATCAGCCCCGACTGTCATTGCCATGGATTGCCCTCCTTTCACCAGTAAAGTCCTCTTGTGCCTGTATTTTGTCTCTATTGTAGAGTATGAGTGTGCTCCCCGCTTTAGGCAGGTGCCTGGTAAAATTTTATGATTTCCTGATGGGCCCACACCACCACTGTGCGAGGCTCTATGCCAAGCGCTTTACATGTATTAACTCTGTTAATTTTCACAACAGCTCAGTAGAGGTGCAGATACTGTTATTAGTACACTCATTTTACAAAAGAGGGAACTGAGGCATAAAAAGATTAAACAACTCACCCAAGGTCACATAACTAGGAAATGGCAGAGCCAGAACTCAACCCTGGACAACAGACTCCAGAGCCCACATTCAACCACTGTGCTACTCTTCTGCCACTAGAATGGCCTTATATTTTCATTCTTTCCCTGTTTGAGTAATTTCTTAAGTGCTAGAATCTTTCCTATTTAAAAAACAAACTTGAGAGAGCCAAATCTAGTAATGAGTATGGCCATAAAACATTAGTATGTTTGCTTAAGTGAATAAATAACTTCCTCTTCAAAATTTTATTTTTTACTCAAAAGATAATTGGTTTTTTTCCTAAAGTAGAAAGAGCTCTTTATTCTATTTTTTTTTTTTAGATTGGCCCCTGAGCTAACATCTGTTGCTGTCTTTTCTTTCCTTCTTCTTCTCCTGAAGACCCCCCAGTACATAGTTGTATATTATAATTGTAGGGCCTTCTGGTTGAGCTATGTGGGATGCCGCCTTAGCATGGCCTGGTGAGCAGTATCATTTCCGCCCAGGATCTGAACCCCCGAAACCCTGGGCTGCCGAAGCAGAGGTTGCGAATTTAACCACTTGGCCAAGGGGCCGGCCCCACATAATTGTTCTAAATGCATTGTGGTATTTGGATTACGTCCTGGAACAGACAAAGGACATTAGTGGAAAAATTGGTGAAATCCAAAGAAAGCCTGTAGCTTAGTTAATAGTAAATGTACCAATGTTAATTTCTTAGTTTTGACAAAATACCATAGTTATGAAGGATGTTAGCATTAGGGAACTCTGAGTGAAGGTATATGAGACTCTCTGTATTATTTTTGCAACTCTTCTATAAATCTAAAATTATTTCCAAAATAAAAAGTTTAAAAAAATGATAATTGTTATATCATGAATATTTCTTTATGGACATTCCCTTCTGAAATCTGAGTAGTAGTAGTAAGAGCTAAACTTGTACTTATAGTGTTACAGTTTTGATTAAATTTATGACAAAATGATTTATCCTTTGGATTTTCATGGCTCATTCTAAGACTAAAATCAAATTGGTTAAATTTATGTTTTAAATAGCATATTAAAACATAGTAGATATAAATTTCTCACTTTTCAGATTTCCAAGTGTAATTATTTTTGAAATAATGACTTATTACACCAAGTTCTCTCATTATATAATGGATAATGATGAGACTAGAAAGGCATTCATTTTCAGTACAAAATAATTATCAAATTATACATTGAAACCTACGAAAAAATCTGATGCAAATTGCCAAAGTGCTCAATTTCTAAACCTAGCTGACTTAACAGTCAGGATTCTCTCAGTTCCCTATGTGAAATACCTCCTTCTAATCATTTTGGAGATTGCTATAGATTTCAGTAATGACCCATGTTCTGAGCCAGATGCCGTAATATGCTAACTTTGAATAAAGGGTTTTCTAAGTTTTCATAAAGTGATAAAATAAAACTAGTGATGATTATAAGGAGAAAAATGTTATTGTTTAGTGAAAATCTTCCCAGTATTGTAGCACAGCCTGGTGGCTCTGAAGGGTTGAGGTATGGAGTCTCTAAGCCCTTGGAGGAGCTGTCAGGGCCTGGGGCTGCCAAGGGGCCAGGTTGTTGGAGGGGACAGTTGCCTGATGCAGCCTCTTCTGTTTGCCTCAGTGTCATTTTCTCTACGTGCAACAATATGAAAACAGGTGTAGTTAAACTTTGCACAGTCGCATCCTAACCTGTTCTGTGCTACGTATATTCTTCCTCTTGAAAAATATGCTCTAACTATGATGCCATATGTTAAAAACTGTAACTTTTATTTTGGTAACTTTTCAGCTCTTCTGCGGCGTGCCACTACATATAAACATCAAAACAAGCTGCAGGAGGCTGGAGAAGATTTGAGGAAAGTACTAGCTGTTGAACCTGATAATGAGTTGGCCAAAGTAAGAACATAAAGTGACTCTTAAACTAATTCTATAGTTTGTTATTTCTGTATTTATGTTAAAATATTAGTCTTGCTGGATAAATGATCTTGCGGATTAGGTCCCAGCTTTAAAAAGTAGGTTTATCTCAGATGTCCTGAAATGTTAACATCTATTTGAAGTGGAAGAAGGCAGACTCATAAATTGCCCAAAACTATAAACCTACTTCTGAAGGACAAATATTTATTTATTTATAATTGGCATAAAACATTGTGTAAGTTTAAGGTGTACAACATGTTGATTTGATCCATTTATATATTGCAGTATAATTACCACCATGGCATTAGCTAACATCTCTGCCACATCACATAATTCTCATTTCTTTTTTTATGGTAAGAACAATTAAGATCAAGTCTCTTAGAAACTTTGAAGCTTATAATACAATATTGTTGACTATAATCGCTATATGCTGATTAGTTGACTATAATCACTATGCATTAGATCTCCAGGACTTATTTACCTGCTAGTTGCAAGTTTGTACCCTTAAGCAACATCTCCTCAGTGACCCTAACCCCTAGCCCCTGGTAACCACCATTCTACTTTGTTTTTATGAGTTTAGCTTTTTTAGATTCCACATATAAGTGACATTATACAAGAGGGACTAATACTAATTTTCTCTTTCTTGCAGTGTTGTAGGCAATCCTCTTCTCTGAGCTAATATCACTTTATTATGCGGAGTGGTATACAAGTTTCCTAGGTAGGGTTAGGCACGAGCTCCATGGCCATAGAAGAGTGCATGGCAAGTGTAGCATCACTGACAGCATGTGCTGCCTAACTAAGTAGACTGACTCAGTTATGCACTTAGGGGGGTCTGTATTAAGGCCTAAAGAGTAGAGGTAAGTGTCAAGAACTGTGAAGGGTCTGAGATTTTACCCTACTTGCAGATTAACAAAGTGACCTAGCAGAAGAAGAAAATATAGAATAAAAGACTCCTGGGATAGACACAAAGGACTTTGTTACTCACAGCCTGGCAAGCCAATAAGCTTCAAGTTCATGTCAGTTCCCCTGGCCCCCGAATCCCATGGTAGTGGTGCAGAGTGGCCCAGATAGATGCTGCACACTCAGTGGGTTTGTGTCACAGTTGAAGAATCCCAAATTTAGAAAACCTCCATCTTTTATAATAGGATACAAGCAAATCTGCCCAAAATTCTGTTCTGGAGGGAAACATTATCTTTGTTTTACTGGAAAGCAAACAAACCTGCTTTCTTCTCTGTAGGGTACTATCTCTGTTTTCCAAGGCTGTTCTCAGTGCAAACATCCTTAAAAAGACAGTCCACAACAAAGGTTGTTTACTGCCTCTGCTCACAGTATATTCAGAAATGTGAGAAACCCATGGAGAACTACTTCCGACAATAAGTTTTCACCGTTTCCACATATACCTGTTGGGTTATCTGTCTCACTCCCTCTGAGTGGCAGCTAATGTTGCTAGTGTCTCAGCTGCATTAGTCAAGTCAGCATTTCAGGGGATTAGGTTTAGGGCTCGGCTTAGGAACACATCTTTTCCTCATAGTATTTCCTTTTTACAATGGTCTATTTATTGAAAAGTTAATGTAACAATATTCTAAAAGAAAAAATTTGAAACAAGGAAAACTATCTTTAATTTCATTACCCAACACATTTCATGATTACGTATTAACTTTGGGCCTTAACCAAATGCATTTTGGTCTTAACCATATGCAAAGATTAACTCAAAATGGATCATATACCTTAATGTAAGCCTGAAATACAAAAGTTCTAGAAGAAAATATAGAATAAAATCTTTATGAACTTGGATTAGACAAATATTCCTTAGGTAAGGACATGTGGCACAATCCATAAAAGACAAAGTTGATAAATTAAACTTCTTCAAAATTGAAAACTTTTGCTCTTTGAAAGATACTATCCGAAGAATAAAATGAAAAAACCACAGACTAGGAGATAATATTTGCAAATCGTGTATCCAATAAAGGACTTGTATCAAGAATATATAAAGAATTTTTAAAACTCAATAATAAGGAAACAGGCAAATAAAAAATAAGCAAAATATTTGATCAGATACTTCACCAAAAGAATGGGAAATAAGTGCATGAAAAGATGCTCAATATCATTAGTTTCTAGAGAAATATAAATTAAGGCCACAAGAGATACCACCACAAACCTGTTAGAATAGCTAAAATTTAAAAGATTGACCATACGAAGTGTTGACAGGGATGTGGAGGAACTGTAACTCCTGGGAATATAAAATTATACCACCACTTTGGAAAATAGGTTGACGGTTTCTTAAAAAGTTAAACGTAAGATCTTGTCAAGATGGCAGTGTGAGCAGATGTTGAACTCGTCTCCTCCCACGAACACAACCAGGTTACAATAATTTTTGGAACAATTATCCTGGATTGAAAACTGGATAAAAAGAACCCCCACTACAAGGGACAGTCCTGATAAAGGCAGAAGAGGCAGAAATTCCTTCTGGAGAGGAAAAAAGTCACCTTTCGGAGCAGTGGAGCTTCTCAGCTGGCCAGGTGGGAGCCCCCTAAGGTACGCAGCCCTCCCTGGAGGAGTGAGGTCCGGAGTGGGGCCGATATGGCTATAAGCATCCTTCAGACTCAGCCCACCTGAGACGGGGGTTCTTACTGTCTGGCTTTGCTGGCTATTAACTGCAGGGAGGATACCCCCAGAAAAGCTATCAGCCTAAAGCCGAAAAGACCCAGGTCTTAAAGGGCCCACACACAAACTCACTCACTGCAACAACCTAAAATCACCAGAGAGAAGGCTGACAGTCCTTTCATAAAACGAGACTCACCTGGTGGGATCTGGGGGCATCTTGGTGAGAGGAGGGACCTCTCCAGAGACTGAGACATTTGTGGGGGCCATTGTTCTGAGCTGGCCCAGGCATGCTGACAGGACCCCGGTGGGGGCCATTGAGGTTCATCCCTTGGCCTGTTAGCCCAGGGGTCTGCCACACCCACTAGAGAACAGCTTTAATCCAGTTCAGCCAGGGAAGGCAACCTGCCCTAAGGACTGGCCCCAGTAAGCCCCCAGGCTACTTTTCAGCCTGCATTGACTGGGTGCCTTGATCCTCTACAGGCAGGCAAGGGTGTCTGCCTCTGTGGGGCAGGGCCTGTGAGAGGACCAGGTGAACTGTTGGGGGGGGGGGCATTGGTGGACAGGTGGGGGCCTCTGCAGTGTGGCATCAGGGTACGCTCCAGGGGGTTGAGAAGTGTGCACAGACCAGAACTGTGTTGATGGTGTTTATGGTCCTGTGGGGGGGTGAGGCTTATCAGCACAGAAGACCTGTGCTTCACAAATAGCCATAAAAAGGATCAGCCCCACCTTCCAAAGCCTGAAACAATTGAGTGCCCCATGCCAAGGGCCAGCCCCACTCAGCTGCACTCCTAAGAGAACTGGCAACAGCCTTGTAGGCCTTAGGTCTATCACAACTGTACCCCCTGAGCCTAGCAACCAGCTACACTGGGTACCAAGCCAATTAAGAGGGCAACTGCAATAGGAGTGTGCTGATAGACTTGGTAGCCAACAGTGCTGAGACTCCCCAAACCGGATTTACAAACAGCTGGCCAGGGAAGGGAAGATTAGACTCCCTGGGTACCCGCAGTGGGAACAACCCTGCCACAGCAGAAGGACACAAGTAGCCCACAAAGAGGTCACTCCTGGTTCTTATAGACTGGTGATGAGAGGGAAGCACACTGCTGGGCCTCATAAAGCATCTCATACATAAGGCCACTTCTCCAAGATCAGGAGACATAGCCGACTCACCTAATACATAGAAATAAGCACAAAGAAAGAGGCATAAGGAGGAGGCAAAGGAATACTTTCCAAGCAAGGGAACAGTACAAAACCCCAGAAAAAGGACTAAATGAAACAGAAGCTAGCGACCTACTCAACAAAGAGTTCAAACAAAATATCATGAGGATGCTCACAGATACGCGGAGAAGAATGGATGAACACAGTGAGCACATCAGCAAAAAGCTGGAAGATATTAAAAAAAACCAATCAGAAATGAAGAATACAATACTTGAAATGAGAAATTCACTAGAGGGACTCAATAGCAGAGTAGAGGAAGCAGAAGAATGGATCAGTGAGCTAGACAAAAGACTAAAGGAAATCATGCAAGCAGAACAGAAAAGAGAAAAAAGAATTAGAATAAGAACAGTCTAAGGGAACTCTGGGACAATATCAAGCATGCTAACATTTGGATTAGAGGTGTCCCAGAAGGAGAGGAGAGTGACAAAGGGGCAGAAAATTTATCTGTAGAAATAATAGAGGAAAATTTTCCTAACCTGAGGAAGGAAACAGACATCCAAGTTCAGGAAGCACAGAGAGCTCCAAAGAAGATAAGCCCAAAGAGGCCCACACCAAGACATATTATAATCAAAATGTCCAAAATTAAAGACAGAGAGAAAATCCTAAAAGCAGCAAGAGAAAGGCCACAAGTGACGTATAAAGGGAAGCCCATCAGGCTATCAGCAGACTTCTCAGCTGAGACCCTACAGGCGAGAAGAGAATGGCATGACATATTTAAAGTGCTAAAAGGAAAAAACCTACAGCCAAGAATACTCTATCCATTAGAGTTGTCATTCAGAATGGAAGAAGAGATAAAGAGCTTCCCAGACAAGCAAAAATTATAGGAGTTTATCACAAAGAAACCAGTTCTGCAAGAAATGCTGCAGGGACTTATTTAAGTGGGAAAGCAATGACCACAAATAGAGATTAAAAAAAATTATCAACAAAACAACAACAACAAAAAACCAGGCAATAAAATCACTTGTAAGGTAAAAATATAGTAAAGGCAGCAGATCAGCTACCTGTGAAGATAATATGAAGGTTGAAAGACAAGTGTACTAAAATCACCTATTTCAAAGATAAAAGGGTAATGGATGGACACACACTAAACAAGAGACTATATATGATTTGAAAAATATATAATGTGGGAGGAGGAGAGTGAAAAAGTAGAGCTTTTAGAAAGAGCTCACACTAAACAGTCTATCAACTCAATATAGACTGTTATATGCCTGGTATATTAAATAGGAGCCTCATGGTAATCACAAATCAGAAACCTATAACAAGCAAGAAAAAAAGTAAGAGAAAAGAAATCAAACATTTTACTAAAGATAGTCATCAAACTGCAAGGGAAGACAGCAAGAGAAAAAGAAAGGAACAGAGAAGAACTACTAAAACACCCAGGAAAAAAAAAGTGACAAAATGGCCATAAATACATACTTATCAATAGCTACTTTAAATGTCAATGGACTAAATGCTCCAATCAAATGCCATAGGGTGGCCAATTGGATTAAAAAAACGAGACCCATGTATATGCTGCATACAAGAGACACACTTCAGACCTACAGACACTCACAAACTGAAAGTGAAAGGATGGAAAAAGATATTCCATGCAAATGGCAAAGAAAAGAAAGCGGGAGTGGCAATACGTATATCAGACAAAATAGACTTTCAAACCAAAACTGTAACAAGAGACAAAGACGGGCATTACATAATGATAAAGGGAACAGTCCAACAAGAAAATATAACACTTGTTAATATCTATACACCCCAAATAGGAGCACCTAATTATATAAAGCAATTATTAACAGACATAAAAGGAGAAATAGACAGTAACACAATCATAGTAGGGGACTTTAACACTCTACTTACACCAATGGATAGATCACCCAAACAGAAGATCAGTAAGGAAACACTGGCCTTAAAGGACACATTAGACCAGATGGACTTAGTAGATATATACAGAACATTCCATCCAAAAACCACAGAATACACATTCTTTTCAAATGCCCATGAAACATTCTCCAGGATTGATCACATATTAGGCCACAAACAAGTCTCAATAAATTTAAGAAGGTTGAAATAATACCATGCATCTTTTCTGACCACAAAGGTATGAAACTGGAAATCAACTACAGGAAGAAAACCAGAAAAGCCACAAAAATGTGGAGATTAAACAAATGCTACTGAACAACGATTGGGTCAATGAAGAAATCAAAAAATTCCTGGAGACAAATGAAAATGAAAACATGACATGCCAAAATCTATGGGATACAGCAAAAGTGGTTCTAAGAGGGAAGTTTATAGCAATGCAGGCCTACCTCAACAAAGAAGAAGAATTCCAAATAGACAATCTAAAAGTGCATCTAAAGGTACTAGAAAAACAACAACAAACAAAGCCCAAAATCAGCAGAAGGAAGGAAATAAGAAAAATCAGAGCAGAAATAAAGACTAAAAAAAATAGAAAAAAATTAATGAAACCAAGAGCTTGTTCTTTGAAAAGATAAACAAAATTGACAAACCCTTAGCTAGACTCACCAAGAAAAAAAGAGAGAAGTCTCAAATAAATAAAATCAGAAATGAAAGAGGAGAGATTACAATGGACACCTCAGAAATACAAAAGATAATAAGAGAATACTATGAAAATCTATATGCCAACAAATTGGATAATCTAGCAGAAATGGATAAATTCTTAGAGACATAGAACCTTCCAAAACTGGACCAAGAAGAAGTAGAAAATTTGAATAGACCAATCACCAGTAAGGAGATCGAAACAGCAATCAAAACCTCCCAAAAAATAAAAGTCCAGGACCAGATGGCTTCCCTGGTGAAGTCTACCAAACATTCAGAGAAGACTTAATACCTATCCTTCTCAAACTCTTCCAAAAAGTTGAAGAGGAGGGGGAGGCTTCCTAACTCATTCTACGAAGCCAACATTATCTTGATACCAAAACCAGACAAGGACAACACAAAAAAAGAAAATTACAGGCCAATATCACTGGTGAACATCAATGCAAAAATCTTCAACAAAATACTAGCAAATCGAATACAACAATACATTAAAAATGTCATACATCATGATCAAGTGGGTTTCATTCCAGGGATGCAGGGATAGTTCAACATCTGCAAATCTATCAACTTGATACACCACGTTAACAAAATGAAGAATAAAAATCACATGATCATCTCAATAGATGCAGAGAAAGCATTTGACGAGATACAGCATCCATTTATGATAAAAACTCTAAATAAAATGGGTATAGAAGGAAAATACCTCAACATAATAAAGGCCATATCTGACAAACCCACAGCAAATATCATCCTCAATGGAGAAAAACTGAAAGCTATCCCTCTAAGAACAGGAACCAGACAAGGATGCCCACTGTCACCACTCTTATTTAACATAGTATTGGAAGTCCTAGCAAGAGCAATCAGGCAAGAAAAAGAAATGAAAGGAATCCACATTGGAAAAGAAGAAGTGAAACTGTCACAATTGGCAGATGACATGATTTTATATCTAGAAAACCCTAAAGAATCCACTAAAAAACTTTTAGCAACAATAAAGAAATACAGTCAAGTCACTGGATACAAAATCAACATACAAAAATCGGTTGTGTTTCTATACACTAACAACAAAGTAGCAGAAAGAGAAATTAAGAATACAATCCCGTTTACAATTGCAACAAAAAGAATAAAATACCTAGGAATAAACTTAACCAAAGAGGTGAAAGATCTATACACCAAAAACTATAAAACATTGTTGAAAGAAATTGAAGAAGACACAAAGAAATGGAAAGATATTCTGTGCTCTTGGATTGGAAGAATTAGCATTGTTAAAATTTCTATACTTCCTAAAGCAATCTATAGATTCAATGCCATCCCTATCAAAGTTCCAAGAACATTTTTCGCAGAAATAGAACAAAGAATCCTAAAATTTATATGAAATAACAAAAGACTCCGAGTAGCCAAAGGATTCCTGAGAAAAAAGAACAAAGCTGGAGGTATCACACTCCCTGATTTCAAAATATACTACAAAGCCATAGTAAGCAAAACAGCATGGTACTGGCACAAAAACATACACACAGATCAATCGAACAGAATTGAGAGCCCAGAAGTAAACCCACACGTATTATGGACAGCTAATATTTGACAAGGGAGCCAAGAGCATACGATGGAGAAAGGAGAGTCTCTTCAATCAATGGTGTTGGGAAAACTGGAAAGCCACATGCAGAAGAATGAAAGTAGACCATTCCCTTACACCATGCACAAAAATCAACTCAAAATGGATTAAAGACTTGAATGTAATACCTGAAACCATGAAACTTCTCGAAGAAAACATAGGCAGTACGCTCTTTGACATCAGTCTTAGCAGCATATTTTCAAGTCCCATGTCTGACCGGGCAAGGGAAACAAAAGAAAAAATGAACAAATGAGACTACATCAAACTAAAAAGCTTCTGCACAGCAAAGGAAACCATCAACAAAACAAAAAGACAACCTAACAATTGGGAGAAGATATTTGCAAACCATATATCAGATAAGGGGTTAATATCAAAAATATACAAAGAACTCGTACAGCTCAACAACAAAAGAAGCAACAATCCAATTAAAAAATGGGCAAAAAATCTGAACAGAGATTTCTCCAAAGAAGATATACAGATGGCCAACAGGCGTATGAAAAGATGTTCAACATCATTAGCTATCAGGGAAACGCAAATCAAAACTACAATCAGGTATATGGCTATAATTAACAAAACAGGAAACAACAAATGTTGGAGAGGATGTGGAGAGAAGGGAACACTTGTTCACTGCTGGTGGCAGTGCAAACTTGTGCAGCCACTATGGAAAGCAGAACGGAGTATCCTCAGGAAATTAAGGATAGATCTACCATATGATCCAGCTATTCCACTGCTGGGTATTTATCCAAAGAACTTGAAAACACAAAGGCATAAAGATCCTTGCACCCCTATGTTCATTGCAGCATTATACACAATAGCCAAGACATGGAAGCAACCTAGGTGCCCATCAAGGGACAAATGGATAAAGAAGATGTGGTATTGATACACGATGAACTACTACTCAGCCATAAGAAATGATGAAATCCGGCCATTTGTGACAACATGGATGGACCTTGAGGATATTATGCTGAGTGAAGTAAGTCAGAGGGAGAAAGTCAAATTCCATATGATCTCACTCAGAAGTAGAAGATAAAAACAAACCCATAGCATTGGAGATTGGATTGGTGGTTACCAGAGGGGGAGGGGTGAGGGGAGAGGGCATAAGGGGTGATGAGGCTCACATGTGAGGTGATGGACTATAATTAGTTTTCGGGTGGTGAACATGATGTAATCCACACAGAATTCAAAATATATTATGATGTACATCCGAAAATTTAAAAAAAAAAATGTTAAACATAAAATCACATACCTACCTTATGATCCAACCATCTGATTCCTAGGTATTACCCTAGAAAAATGCAAGTGTATGTCCACACAAAGATTATGCATAAATGTTCATAATGGTTTTATTTGTAATCACGAAAAATTTAAAACATCTTAAAATGTCCTTCAGCAGGTAAATGGATAAACAAATTATGTTATATTCGTACAGTAGAATGCGACTTAGCAATCAAAAGGAATGAACTATAATAGATAAACACAACAACATGCGTGAATTTCAAAATAATTATGATGAGAGAAAGAAGCCAGAACAAAAAAAGAGTACATACAGTATGATTCTATTTATGTAGAATCCTAGAAAATGCAAACTAACCTATTATGACAGAAAGGACAGTGGTTGCAGGGAGGAGCGAATGGAAGTTATTACAAAAAGACAGGAAAAAACTTTTGGGAATGATGGATATGTTTATTATTATGTCAAAATCTATCAACTTGTGCATTTTAAGTACATGCAGTTTGTCAATTATGCATACCTCAGTAAGCTGTTAAGAATGGGGCGGGGAGGGGCTGTCCCCGTGGCTGAGTGGTTAAGTTCGCGCGCTCCACTGCAGGCGGCCCAGTGTTTCATTGGTTCGAATCCTGGGTGCGGACATGGCACTGCTCATCAAACCACGCTGAGGCAGCGTCCCACATGCCACAACTAGAAGGACCCACAATAAAGAATACACAACTATGTACCGGGGGGCTTTGGGGAGAAAAAGGAAAATAAAATAAAATCTTAAAAAAAAAAAAAAAGAATGGGGCGGGGAATGTTCTGATATACATATTTTTCATTCCAGTTGGCATGAAATATTAAAGAACTTTCAACATTACTCTAAAAAAGTCATGTGTAGTATGATTTCATTTGTATAAAATTATACATCTATGAGGGTGTACATGCATATGTCCAGGAATAAGAGGCATAAACTACAAGAGAAGCAAAAAGTTTATTTAGAGGCTCAAGAACTGCAATTTGGGTAGCACAGATTCAAGTAGAAACCCAAATAGTGTCCTGCTAGGGAGGAAAAGTCAGGGGCTTTTAAAGGCAAAGAAAGGAGATTATGTTATAAAGCATTTTAATTGGAGTTGGAGGCAGAGAGCTAGTCTTGGCTAAATATTGATTGACTATCCATTCTATCTTCAGAAAGTCCATAATCCTCAGTCTTTGTGATCAAGATGTCCTTTCTCCTGCTTTCTCCCAAACAACTGCTTGTAAAACAATTGCCATTTTGGCCCAGTGCAAAGGTTTGGCCCAGTCCAAGGTTCAAGACAGCAAGCAGTTTCTCTGGAAAGGCAGCTCTGACTCCACTAAAGGCAATTTTGACACATAAGACACAGAGACAATTTGACATATAAGAACAGAGGAAAATGATCCTCAGAATTTCAATAGTGTTATCTGAGCAGCAGGAATTCAGATGAGTTTTTTCTTTCCTGTTTATACTTGTTATGTTTTAAGTTTTTTACAGTAGACATATATGATTATAATCAGACAAAGCAATGAACTTGTTTGAAAAAGAAAAAGATCACCATAAAAACCTTATCTAAGTTATCTTTATTCACTTTTTAATACTATCTTCATATTCTCACCTGAATGAATGGTTATTTTTTTTTATTAAAGAAGAACATTTTCTTTAATGATGTTTATGGCGTTTATGTTGCAGAAAACCTTGTCAGAGGTTGAACGAGATCTGAAAGATTCTGAACCTGCATCTAAGACTCAAGCAAAGGGGAGAAGGATGTTTATTCAGGAGGTGGAAAACTCGGAAGATGAAGATGGAAAGGACAGTGGGAAAAAACCTGAAGATGGCAGTGGAGATAAAAGTAAAATATCTTTTCTCTTTTGGTTATGCAGAAAGCTACCTTTTTATATGATGAGCTGGCTCAAATTTTCTGTTTGTCTAGAAATTCTGTCTATCAAACTGTTTCTAGCTATGCCTTGTAAATTGACAAGCAAGCTTTTCCTTAATCTTTTTCTTAATACAGCTCATCTTTTTCTTTTCTTTTCTTTTTTATTGAGGTATTATGGACATACACATTATATTATTTTCAGTTGTACAGCGTAATGATTCAATATTTGTATATATTGTGAAATGATCACCACAATAAGTCTAGTTAACATAGTTCATCTTCTTAATCTCCCAAACCCAATTTTTCTTCTTAACCTGACACCTTTTTCTAGTGCTCAATTTAATTCCTGATTATCACCTTTAAATGCAAATAGCTGTGTCTACGTGACATCAACGGTTTAAGTTAGCCTTAAATCTTTCTCTTAGATGAGTATTTTGTATATAGCTCCTTGGTTACAAATATATTGGCTTCAAAGAAGATATGTGCCTAAAATGAAAGCAATGTTGGAAAATGCTATGTGTGTCTCTCAAAAAAGTTGTTTTAAATATGCAATTTCACTTTTGATATATTTTTTAAAAAGCATCTGGATAAAGCTTAATCTTCATAATATGAAAGAATGAAAGTTACATCAGCTTTAAGAGGAAAGATCTGCCTACTCTCTCGATCACGGGGGGAAATCTTTTCCCCCTTCTTGAGAGCTCCTGAGCGACCAAGGGGAAAATACCAGTTTTGAAAATTATTCACAGGTAAAAGTCAACTTTAAGTAATTTGACAGAATATTTAATTTTGAGAGAGAAATGTAAAATGTTCTGTTCATTCAACTTAAAAAAATAAAGAAAAAGAAGTATAAGTTTTCATTTTTTAATGACAAAAAATATAATGTAAAATATATACCTCAGGTTAAAATATGATCAATTAAGCTAGGATAAAGACAAAGGGGTAGAAAAGAAGTGGGGGCGAGAGAAGAGGAGACAGAGGGCAAGAGCACCAGAGAGATGGGAAAGGAAGAAAGCATCAGAAGGATAAAAAAGGGAGAAATTAAGGTAAACACTTTTCCAAGGATTGAGGTTCACCAGCAAATTTTCAACCAGTAAGTTCTGGCAACAAATATTCTTCTTAGGGTTTATATTTAGCTTAAGATAATTAGCCAAGTTGCTTACAATTAATGGAAATCATTTAAAATCTTGAACAAGGTATAGTACAAACTATATCAATTGCTACTATTTTTAAATTATTATTTAAAAAATTTACACATAGCAAAAATGGACTTATTTGCTATACAGTTCAAACATTTGTATAATTTCATGTACTCACCACCACAATCAGGATACATAACTATTCCATCACACCAAAAAACTCCTTTTTGTTCTCCTTTGAGCCACACCCTTCCCTCATCCCAACCCTTGGCAACCACTGATGTGTTCTCTGTTCCTACAGTTTTGCCTTTTCCAGAATGCTGTATAAACGGAATCAGAGAGTATGTAACCTTTTGAGACTAGCTTCCTTCACTTAGCGTAATGTCACTGAGATTCATTCACGTGGTTGCATGTATCTTTGGTTCATTCCTTTTTATTGACTAGTAGTGTTCCATTCTAGGGATATACTGCCGTTTGTTTTTCATTTCACTTTTTAAAGGACATTTGGGTTTCCAGTGTTTGGTATTTACAAATAGAGCTACTGTTAGCATTCATGCTCAGGTTTTTGGGTGAGCATATGTTTTCATTTCCCTAGGGTAAATACATAAGAGTGGGATTGCTGGGTCATATGGGAAGTGTGTGTTCAACTGTATAAAAAATTTCCAAACTGTTTTTCCACTATGGCATTCCATTTTGCATTCCCATTAGCAACATATTAGAGTTCCAGTTGCTTTGTGTTCTTGTCAGCATTTGGTATTATCAGGTTTATTTTAAAAAAATTTTTAGCCATTTTGTTAGGTGTATAGTGGTTTCTCATTATGGTTTTAATTTGCATTTTACTAATGGCTATGATGTTGAACATCTTTTCATGTGCTAATTTGCCATGCCCATATCATTTTTGGCAAAGTACCTGTTCAAATTATTCCACCAGTTTTTTTTAAATTGGGTAATTGTTTTCTTCTTGTTGAGTTTTGAGAGTTCTTTTTATATTCTTGATACAAGTCTTTCGGTAGACATGAGGTCTGCAAATATTTCTTCCCCTGTTTGTAGCTTGTTTTTTCAGTCTTTAAACAGTAGCTTTCACAGAAAAAAAGGGTTTTAATTTAGTTAGAGTCCAATTTATCGAAAGTTTGTAATGGACTGTGCTTTGGGTGTTATATCTAAGAACACTTTGCTTAATCCAAAATCATGAAGATTTTCTCTTGTATTTTCTTTTAAAAGTTTCATAGTTTTATGTTTTACACTTACATATCCATTCTGAGTTAATGTTTTTATTGAGATATAGTTGACATATAACATTGTGTTAGTTTCAGGTGTACAACATGATGATTTGATATTTGTATATATTGCAAAATGATCACCATAATATGTTTAGTTAACATCTATCGCTGTATATAGTTTAAAAATTTTGTTTTCTTGTGATAAAAACTTTTAATATTTACTCTCTTAGCACCTTTGAAATATACAGTACAGTATTATTAACTACAGTCACCTTGCTGTACATTATGTCCTCATGACTTATTTATTTTATAACTGGAATTTTGTACCTTTTGACCCTCTTCACCCATCGCCCCCCCACCCCACTCACCACCTCTGGCAACCACCAATCTTTTTTCTGTATCTATGATCTCAGTTTATTACTTGTTAGATTCCACATATAAATGAGATCATACAATGTTTGTCTTTCTCTGTCTGACTTATTTCTCTTGGCATGCTGAGTTAATATTTGTATGAAGTTTGAGGATTAGATGGAGTTTCATTTATTTGCATATGGATATCCGACTGTTCCAAAACCATTTATTGAAAACTATCCTTACTCTTTTGAACTGCCTTTGCACCTTTGTGAAAAATCAATTGGCCATATTTGTGAGGCCAGTAGAATCTAATTCTGGACCCAGTTCTTTTCTGGTGACCTATGTGTCTATCCATTTGTCAACACCACACTGTCTTGAGTAATATAGTTTTATAGTAGTCTTAAAATCAGGTAGTGTGATTCCTTCAGCTTTATTTTTCTTTTTCAAAATTGTTTGGCTGTTCTATTTCCTTTGCCTTTCCACCTAGTTTTAAAATCAGGTTTTTTTCAATTATATTTTATTTTTCGTGGTCTGCGTTCCTCCCATTTCTCTTAACATTCAGGTATATTTCTTTATTACATAAAAAAATCACATATATTTGATGAATATTTTACCACAAGTCTCTTTGTTATGTTACTAAAATTTACATTTCTACTCACTGCAAAATACAAGGAATTTTCCTCTATCACTGTAATATGTACAAGAGTACAATAAGATAGCAAATATGAAGTAGGTCAGTCAGTTTTTCTATATCTAGAAAAAGTCATGCTGGGAATTTGATTGGAATTGTATTGAATATATAGATCAGTTTAGGGGAGATATGATGTTGTAATTATATTGAGTTTTCCAATCCGTGAACATGGTATGTCTCTTCATTTATTTAGGTCTTTTTTTTTTTTTCTGCTTTATCTCCCCAACCCCTCCCCTGTACACAGTTGTATATCTTAGTTGCATGTCCTTCTAGTTGTGGGATGTGGGACGCCATCTCAACGTGGCCTGACGAGCGGTGCCATGTCAGCGCCCAGGATCCGAACCCTGGGCCGCCGCAGCGGAGTGCGAGAACTTAACCACTCGGCCACGGAGCCGGCCCCTATTTAGGTCTTTTTAATTTTATTTTATTAGTGTTTTGAAGTTTATGGCATACAGATACTGCACATACTTTGACAGATTTATACTTAAGTATTTCAGTTTGGGGGGAGCTATTGTAAATAATACTTTTTTTAATTTCAGAAGATTTAAAATTCATTTGTACATTGCTAGAATATAGAAATATGATTGATTTTTAAAAATATGTTGACTTGGATCTTGCAATTATGCTAATTCACTGATTAGTTCCAGGATTCTTTTCAAAGATTCTTTGGAATTTTTTTCATAGACAATTATGTTGTCTGCAAATAAGGACAGTTTTATTTTTTCATTTCCAATCTGTACATCTTTTCTTTCTTTTCCTTGCTTTATTGCACTGGCTAAGGATTATGGTGTTGAACAAGAGTGGTGAGAGTAGACATGCATGCCTTGTTCTCAATCTTAGAGGACAAGCATTCAGTCTTCCACCATCAAGTTTGATATTAACTGTGAGTTTATGATAGATGGCCTTTATCCAATTAATGAGGTAATCTTCTATTTCTAGATGATTGAGACTTTTTGTCTTGAATTGGTGTTGAATTTTTTCAACTACTTTTTCTGTCAATTGATTTGATCATGTGGTTTTTCTTCTTTAGTCTGTTGATATATTGGATTATGTTTATAGATTTTCAGATGTTGAGCCAGCCTTGAATTCTTGGGATAAACCCATCAATCATCATTGTATTAATCTTTTCATATATTGCTGGATTTTTTTTTTTTTTGAGGAAGATTAGCCCTGAGCTAACATCTGCTGCCAATCCTCCTCTTTTTGCTGAGGAAGACTGGCCCTGAGCCAACATCTGTGCCTATCTTCCTCTACTTTATATGTGGGACGCCTGCCACAGCATGGCTTGACAAGCGGTGCCAAGTCTGCACCTGGGATCCAAACCGGCGAACCCCGGGCCACTGGAGTGGAATGTGCGCACTTAACCACTGTGCCACTGGACAAGCCCCTATTGCTGGATTTTATTTGCTAATATCTTCTTGAGGATTTTTGCATCTACATTCACGAGAGATATTGGACTATAGTTATTCTTTTTTTGTACCGTGCTTGTCTGGTTAAAAGCCAGGCTTTTAATTTCTCTTTTAATTTTGTTGTATCAGAGCAATGATGGCCTCATAAAAGTTGGGAGTTGGGATATGTTTCCATCACTTCTATTTTCTAAAAGAGGTTGTGTAGAATTGATGGTAGAATTTTTAAATATTTGGTAGAATTTGCCAGTGAAACCATCTAGGCCTGGAGTTTCTTTTGTGAAAAGTTTTAAATTGCAAATTCAATTTCTTTAATAGATATACAACTATTTAGGTTATCTGTTTTTTTCTTGGGTGAATCCTGATAGATTTGTAGTTTCAAGAAATTGGTCCATTTCATCCAAGTTGTTGAATTTATGGGCATAGAGTTGTTCATAGGAATCCCTTATTACAGTTTTAATGTCTGGTTGATCTGTAGTGATATCCCCTCTTCTTGATATTGGTAATTTGTGTTTTCTCTCTTTTTTGGTTTGCCAGTGTGGCTAAACGTTTTCAATATTATTGATCTTTTCAAAACACCACCTTTTGTCTCATTGATTTTTCTCTCCTTTTTTTTCTTTGCCAGTTTCCTTGATTTCTCCTATCATTTCCTTCCTTCTGCTTGTATTGGGCTTATTTTACTCCTCTTTTTCTAAGATAGTTTCTCAAGATGGAGACTTAGGCCGGCCTGGTGTGTAGCAGTTAAGTTTGCGCACTCTGCTTTGGCAGCCTGAGGTTCTCTGGTTTGGATCCCAGGTGTGGACCTATGCCCTGCTTGTCAAGCCATGCTGTCACAGGCATCCCACATATAAAGTAGAGGAAGATGGGCACAGGTGTTAGCTCAGGGCTAATCTTCCTCAGCAAAAAACGAAGAGGATTCATGGTGGATGTTAGCTCAGGACTAATCTTCCTCAAAAAAAAAAAAAAGAAAAAAGATAGAGGCTTAGGATGTTGATTTGAAACTTCTTTCCCCTAACATAAGCATTTGATGCTATGTTTTCTTCTAAGCACGGCTTTATCTACATTCCACACATTTTACGTTTTATTTTCATTGAGATTCAGTTAAAAATATTTTCTAATTTCCCTCAAGATCTCTCTTTGATCCCTAAGGCATATTTAATTTCCAAATTTTTGAGATTTACCGGTAATCTTTTTATTCTTGATTTTACGTTTACTTCCAGTAAGATCAGAGAATGTACTTTGTGTTATGTCATTACTTTTAAATTTGTTAAGGCTTGTCTTATGTCACAGGCTATGTTCTTTCTTGATGAATATTCCGTGTGCACTTGAAAAGAATATGTATTTTGCTGTTTTTTTGTTGGAGTGTTCTATAAATAGCAATTAAATCCAGTTGTTTGATGGTGCTACTGAGTTCTTCTTAATCCCTGCTGATTTTACTTGTTATATTCCTCATTAAGGAGGAGTATTGTAGATCTGTGGATTTGTCCATTTCTCCTTTTAGTTCTGTCAGTTTTTGTGTCATGTGTCATGTGTCTTGAAGCTCTGTTGTTAGGAACATACACATTTAGGATTGCTCTGATTTATTGGTCAATTGATCCTTTTATCATTATATAATGTTCATCTATCTTTGGTAATTTTACTTGTTTTTAAGTCTACTTTGTCTGACATTACTGTAGCCATTTCAGCTCTCTTTGGATTCATATTTGCATTATATATATTTTCCCATCCTTTCACTTTTAACCTACCTGAATCCTTAAAATGGGTTTCTTTTAGACAGCATATAGTTGGGTCTTATTTTTAGTCCATTCTTATACTACTCTGTCTTATATTTGGTATGTGTACACCATATACACTTAATTAAATATTGATACGTTTGTATTAGGTCTAACATTGTATTTCTTATTTTTCTGTTTCTTCCCTCTGTTTTTTGTTCCACTGTTTCTTCTTTCATATTTTCTTTTAGATTATTTGAATAATGTTTAGTTTTTTATTTTAATTTATTTATTATTTTGTTGTATTTCTTTGCACATTCTTTTAGTGGTCCCAATAATGATTTATAGATACATACTTACTTTGCCATATTCTACTTAGAATTAATATTTTACCACTTCAAGTGAAATGTAAAACCCTTACCACCAAATCAGTCCTTTTACCTTCCACCTTTATGTTGTAGTTATCATATGTGTTATATTTACATTCATTGAAAACCTCATCAGACAATGTTATGATTTTTGCCTTCAATCTTTCTACATATTTTGAAGAATTTATGAAGAGAAAAACAGTCTATTTTGTTTACTCAGATATTTGTCATTTCTGTTTTTCCTTCATTCCTGATGTCCCAAGTTTCTTTCTGGTATCATTTCCTTTACATCCAAAGTACGTCCTTTAGCATTTCTTTTAAAGAAGTTCTGCTAGAGATGAATTCTCTTAGTTTTCCTTCATTGAGGATGCCTTTATTTTACCTAAATTTCTTAAGGATATTTTTGCTGGATATAGAATTCTGGATTGACAGTTCTTTCTTTCAGCATTTTAAACATTTTCTTCTGCTGCCTTCTATCCTCCATGGTTCTGATGAGAAATTCATTGCCATTCAAATTGTTGTTCCCCTATGTATGATGCATTGTTTTTCTCTGGCTGCTTTCAAGACTTTCTATGTTTTTATTTTTTAGCAGTTTGATTATGGTGTGTCTCGATGTAGGTTTCTTTGAATTCATCCTTTTGGGGTATGCTGAGCTTCTTGAATCTATAAGTTAATGTCACTGCCACATTTGGGAAGTTGTCAGCCATAATTTCTTCAAATTTTTTTCTGGGAAACATTATTTCTCCTCTCCTATTGGGACTGTTATGACACAATTGTTAGACTATTTCGTATTGTCCCACAAGTCCTTGAGGTTTTGTTCATTTTTTTGTCAGTTTTTTTCTTCTTTTTGTTGTTAAGATTGAAAAATTTCTATTGATCTATATTCAGGTTCACTGACTTTTTCCTCTGTCATCTCAATTCAACTATTGCACCCATTCAGTGAATTTTTTATTTTGGTTATTGTAGTTTTTTCATTATAAAATTTCCATTTGGTTCTCTTTTTTTTAATCTTCTATTTCTCTGCAAAGCTGTTTAATCTTTCTTTTCCTTTCAAGAGTATTTGCCTTTATTTCTTGGAGCATGGTTATTACAGCCACTGTAAAGTCTTTGAGAATTCACAATATCCTTGTTACCTAGGGTTTGGAGTTACTTGTCTTTTCCTTTGCCAAATGTTAAGATTTTCTTTCTTCCTCATTTGTTAAATAGTTTTGTACTTTATACAAAATCAGTTAATCAATCTGGTTATGTTTGGGTAAAAGTTTTCCTACCTGACTTCTGTGGACTATGGTACTAATGTCAGTTTAGTTTCAAAACCTCTACAGTGCTATTTCTACCTGTCTCACTTGTGCACCACCCCATGACCAGCTAGGGTCTGGGCAATGGTCTTCCCCTGTAATTCACTTCTCAAAATTTTTAATATGATGTTTAGGATCAGATTTATGATATGGATCACCTAGAGGGTAAGCCCAGTTTGTACACAATTTTATGCGTTTGTTTTCTTGAGTTCCCTTGTGTCTGTGATTCTTCTGTACTCTTTCTGGCTCCCACCATTTTCCTTCCTGTTCCTCTGGCTAGAAAGCCAGGCTTTTAATTTCTCCATTCTACTGCACACTTCTCAGGACTGTGTGTCTCTGGGACTGGGCAACAAGAGGACAGAGAGAGAAAAAAGCAATGGGGACATTTTTGGGACCACAGTTTCTCTGGCCAGAGATGAGTCCCTCTCCCTCAAAATTTTAGTTATCTACTTGGCTGCTACTGCCATGGCAACTGCTGCAGGATTGCCGGGAAGCTGGGATTGGAGAGAATGAAAAAACAAAACAAACAAACAAGAAACAGGGGATTTCCCCAACTCTCTCTTCCATAGAGGTCAACTGTCTTTTTGCTTTAGATAAGTAATAGAGGATTTCTTCTGCAGCTTTTTCTGTGCACACTCAGTGCACAGTTCTGGGTTTTGGACTGCCTTTGATCCAGGCTAGGAGATATCAGAGGAAAGAAAAATGAGAAGCTCACTGCTAGTTTAGTGATCTTTCAAGTTCTAGTTCCCTTCCCCAGTCAGCCTGCTACCATTTACTTTTCAGTCTCCTCATATAGCTGCTTTGTGAATTCCGTCCCAGGTTTTTAGTCTATTCAGTGGGAGACACGGTGGAGTGTGTTTATCTTGACAAGAACTGCTCTTCTCATTATTATTTTTTTGAAAGATTAGCACATTTGAAGAACTATGAAAGTGCTTTACAGGGGCCGGCCTGGTGGTAAGTGGTTAACTGCGCACGTTCCGCTTTGGTGGCATGGGGTTCGCTGGTTCGGATCCTGGGTGCAGACATGGCACTGCTTGGCAAGCCATGCTGTGGTAGGCATCCCACATATAAAGTAGAGGAAGATGGACACGGATGTTAGCTCAAGGCCAGTCTTCCTCAGCAAAAAGAGGAGGATTGGCAGCAGTTAGCTCAGGGCTAATCTTCCTCAAAAAAAAAAAGAAAGAAAGAAAGAAAGTGCTTTACATAGATTATTTTATTTAATCCTCAAGGAAGCTATAACTATTCATATTTTATAGATTAGGGATTGGAAACTTAGAAAGGTTAAATTATTTGCCAGATTTACCAGGTTGTAAGTCATATGGTTAGGATATGGCCCCAAATTGGTGTGATTCCAAAGTCTATCTCTTAAAAGCGGTTACTGGATGCCAACTAAGAAAGTATAGGTTCTGTAAAACCCAGGCTGAACATCGCCAGGCTACACTGTCAAAGAAACAGATATAATCTGGTGTTTGTCCATTCTTGTGCTCCCTGACGTTGTACCAAGAACTCTTATCAGAAGCTGAAACTATGGTGAGGAACAAGTGAGTTAAAGACTAATGCAAGCCTTTTTTATTAAAAAATAGGCAGAGGAACCTAATAGACACTTCCAAAGAAGACATTCAAATGACCAACAGATACATGAAAATGTGCTCAACATCACTAATCATCAGGGAAATGAAAATCAAGACCACAATGAGATACCATCTCATGCCTGTTAGAATGGCTCTTATCAAAAAGACAAGAGATAACAAATATTGGTGAAGATGTGGAGAAAAGGGAACGCTTGTGCGCTGTTGGTGGAAATGTAAATTGTAAATATAAATGTAAAATGTACATTTCAAAAATGTAAAATGTAAATTGTACAGCCGCTATGGAAAACAGTATGGAGGTTCCGCAAAAATTAAAAATAGAACTATCACAGTCCAGCCATCCCACTTTTGAGTATATATCCAAAAGAAATGAAAGCAGTATCTCAAAGAGATATCTGCACTCCTATGTTCATTGCAGCATTATTCCCAATAGCCAAGACATGGAAAGAACCTAAGTGTTCAACAGCAGATGAATGGATAAAGAAAATCTGATACACACATGCTTATACATAGACACACACAATGGAATGTTATTCATCCATAAAAAAAGGAAATCCTGCCATTTGTGACAGCATGGATGGATCTTGAGGGTATTATGCTAAGTGAAATAAGTCAGAGAAAGACAAATACTATATGATCTCACTTATGTGTGGAATCTAAAAAAAGACAAACTCATAGAGAGTTGAATGGTGGTTGCCAGGGACTAGGGGAGGAGGGTATTGGGGAGAAGTTGATTGAATAAAGGGTACAAACTTCGAGTTGTAAGATGAGTAAGTTCTGGGGATCTAATATACAGCATTGTGACTACAGTTAACAATATTGCAATATATACTTGAAAGTTGCTAAGAGAGTAGATCTTTAATGTTCTCACTACAAAAAAAAAGTAGTTATATGAGGTGATGGATGCGTTAAGTAACCTTATTGTGGTAATAATTTTGCAATATATATATATGTATCAAATCATCACATCGTATACCTTAAAGTTACACAATGTTGTTTATCAATTATATCTCAATAAAGCTGGGTGGGGGGAAGATACTAAAAGGCCCTCCTTACAAATAGAGATAAACCTTCAGGAAAGGGTTAATCATTAAAAAATCAGTAATACTACTTCTGTGATTAGAAATCTGAGTCAGGATTGTGATAGTGTAATATCATTTAACAGGTTGATAAGATGTTTCTCTCTGAGTTAGGTGGTTATCCCTTAGGTGAGTCCCATAGAGAAGCAATATTCCTTTTCTGCTCTGCAGGCAGCCAGAGCTTTAGGAGAACCATTTCTGATCCTGTCATTCCTGCCCCCCAATAATTTTGTAGATTAGGGACTATATAAAAATACTTAAGATTCAGAAAACAAAAATATCTTGATAGGAAGAATGTACATTTTAAGACACTTAGTTCCTTTTTATCAGGAAAGCCACTCAAGATTAGGTAGAATAAATTGCTGGATGCTCAGAAGTAGTCCTTTTAAAATGAAGTAAAAACAACAGAACTATCTTATGCTCACCTTTGCCCAGTTCTATTGTGAGATAACTTGTAAAAAGAGCTTTCTCACCTGTCCTTCTCAGGACTAGTATGAAGAAATACCTGCCTATTTGCCAGGCTGATTAGATCTGGGGATTTGAGTCCATGGCTTTCTCAGAAACTCCCCATTTAGAAGTAGCTGTCCTCAGACAACTGTAGCTGTCAGAGACTTTGGTATTTATTGTCTCCCTGCAGAGTCTGTGAGCAGTAATCAGAGGGAAAGAACTGTCTAGCTCCCTTGTAGTACTGTTGCTTATTCCCCACCTGAAAATGAAATATAAGAAAAGAAACAGTCACTCACAAAAAGAAGAATAAAATATAGAAAAATATTTCTCTTTTCCTAGAATTGGCAGGATCAGGAGGGTGGAAGGGTGGGGATTTCAAAGAGTTAAAACAACAGACAAACTCATAAACAGAAAGGTGAATGATTATGTAAAAATGAAATACCTGTATAAGTCAGATGCCATAAAAAAATAAAAAGGCAAATGACAAACTAGGAAAAATGTCAAGTCGATAACCTTATAATATGAAGAGCTTTTATGAAACAATAAGAAGACGTTAAAGAGCCCAGTACCAACATGAACAAAGCATATGAATGAATAAATCACTCATGAAGAAACTAAATAATCAATAAATTTTGTATTGCTAATGAAAAAATGAAAATTAAATATAGATTATTGTTTTCTCCCATCAAATTGGCCAAGGTAGAAAAAAAAGAAAGTATGATTTGTTGTCAAGGGTAAGATGAAATAAGCACTCTTTTTTAAAAATTTAGATATAATTCATATATCATAAAATTCATCCTTTTCAGATTCAGTGGATTTTAGTATATTCACAAGATTGTGCAACCATCATCCCTGTCTAATTCCAGAACATTTTTATCATCACAAAAGAAATTCCGTACCCATTAGCAGTCACTCCCATCTCCCCTTCCCCTGGCAACCACTAATCTACTTTCTGTCTCTATAGATTTGCCTGTTCTGAATATCTCATATAAATGGAATCATACAATATGTGGCCCTTTGTGTCTAGCTTCTTTCACTTAGCATAGTGTTTCAAGTTTATCCATGTTGCATCATGTATTAGTACTTCATTCCTTTTTACGGACAAATAATATTCCATTGCATGGCTAATACCACATTTTCTTTATCCATTCATCAGTTGGTAAATGTTTGGCTTGTTTCCACTTTTTGGCTATTATGAATAATGCTGCTATGAATATTCACATGCAAGTTTTGTGTGTGTGCATGTGTGTGTGTGAACATGTTTTTTATTTTCTTGGGTATTTACCTAGGAGTGGAATGCTGGGTTATATGGTAACTACATTTAACTTCTTGAGAAAATGCCAGACTGTTTTCCAAAGTGGATACACCTTTTTGTAGTTCCACCAGCGATATATGAGGATTCCAATTTCTCCACATTCTTGCAAACACTTGTTATGGTTTGTCTTTTTGATTATAGCCATCCTAGTGGGTGTCAAGTGGTAATTCCTTAGCGTTTTGATTTGCATTTCCCTAATAACTTATGTTGACCATCTTTTCATGTGTGTATTAGTCATTTGTATATCTTCTTTGGAGAAATGTTTATTCAAGTTCTTTGCCCATTTTAAAATTAGGTTATTTATCTTTTTATTGTTGCATTGTAAATGTTCTTTATATATTCTGGATACTAGACCCTTATCAGATATACAATTTGCACATAATTTCTCCCATTTTGTGGGTTGTCTTTTTACTTTCTTGATAATGTCCTTTGATGCACAAAATTTTTTAATTTTGACAAAGTCCAATTTATCTATTTTTTCTTTTGTTGCTTATGCCTTTGGTGTTATATGGAAAAATTGATTGTCAAATCCAAGGTCATGTAGATTTACCCCTATGTTTTTTTCTAAGAGTTTTATGGTTTTAGCTTTTACATCCAGGTCATTGATTTATTTTGACTGAAGGAGGAAGGAGTCTGACTTAGCTTTTTTTTTAATGAGCATGTGGAAATCCAGTTGTCCCAACACCATTCCTTAAAGAGACTATTCTTTCCCCATTGAATGGACTTGGCACCCTTGTCAAAAAACAACTGGCAATAAACCCAATGTAAGGGTTTATTTCTGGACTCTCAATTCTATTCCATTGGTCTATAGTCTGTCCTTATGTCAGGACAACAGTGTTAGATTACTGTAGCTTTTAGTATGTTTGGCAATCAGAAGTGTGAGTCCTTTGGATTTTGTTCTTCTTTTTCAAGATTCTTTTGGCTATACTGGGCCTCTTGCTATTCCATATGAATTTGAGGATCAGCTTTTCCATTTCTGCAAACAAGGCTGTGGAATTTTCACAGGGATTATGTTGAATCTGTAGATTGTTTTGGGTAGTATTGATATCTTAACATTGTCTTCCTATCCATGATCAAGAGATATATTTCCATTTATTTAATTTCTTTCAGCAATCTTTTGTAGTTTTCAGTATACAAGTCTTTCACTTCCTTGGTTAAATTTATTCCTAAATATTTTATTCCTTTGGATGCTATTGTAAATGTAATTGTTTTGTAATTTCCTCTTGGATTGTTTGTTGCTAGTGTATAAAAACAACTGATTTTGTGTGTTCATCTTGTACCCTGAAACTTTGCTGAATTTGCTTATTAACTCTATTAGAGGTTTGTGTGTGTGTGTGTGTATTCTTTGGGAACATATATACACACATATATATATATATATATACAATTCTTTGGGATTATATATATTATGTTATATATTATAATATTTTATATATTATATTTATAATCCCAAAGGATGTATCTCTTTCTATATAATCATTTCATCTACCAAGAGAGATAGTTTTACTTCTTCCTTTCCAGTATGGATGCCTTTTATTTTGTTTTCTTGTCTAACTGATCAGGCTACACTTCCAGTACAATACTGAGTAGCTGTGGGGAAAACGGCATACTTGTCTTGTTCCTGATTTTTATGTTCGCTGTGAATTTTTTGTAAATCTACTTTATCAGGTTGAGAAATTTCACTTCTGTTCTTGGGGTTTTTAAAAAACATTTATTTTTTATTTTATTTTATTTTTCCTTCTTCTCCCCAAAGCTTCCCAGTACATAGTTGTATATTTTAGCTGTGGGTCCTTCTAGTTCTGCTGTGTGGGATGCCACCTCAGCATGGCTTGATGAGCAGTGCTAGGTCTGTGCCCAAGATCCAAACTGGCAAAACCATGGGCCACCAAAGTGGAGTGCATGAACTTAATCACTCGGCCATGGAGCTGGCCCCTGTTCCTAATTCTCATCCTAGTGTTTTTATCATGAAAGGGTGTTGGATTTTGTCAAATGCCTTTTCAGTGTCAGATTTGATCATGTGGTTTTCTCCCTTGTTCTATTAATGTGGTGTGTTGTATAGACAGATTTTCTGCTGTTGAACTACTCTTCCATTCTTGAGATAAATCCCACTTAGTCGTGATGTATAATCCTTTTAATACGCTGTTGGATTCAGTTTGCTAGTATTTTGTTGAGGATTTTTGTATCCACCAACTACCCAAACTACCCCACCCAAGGCTACTGAAGTCCTTGTGGTCTTTAGATCTAATGGTTCCCTTTAGTCCTTAGGCAGTTGACACTGTTGACCATTCCCTCTTTTGATATTTGTTAACGTTGACTCCTTTCTCCCTGAATGAAATACTCTTTCTTCTTGGTTTCTGAGGCAGAATCTATTTCTACATACTCCTCCATCTCCACAGGAGATTCTTCCTATGATCATTATTTAAGTGTTAGTATTTCTCAGGGATCCTTTGGAAGATGTGAGTGACCCCATCCACATCCAAACCTTGATGATCCTTTATATGCCAGCAACTCCCAAGTCAGTGTCTCTAGATAATGCCACTCTTCTGATCTACATTTGGAGCCACCTCCTGAACAACTCCTCTGGAATGTCCCACAGGTAGTGCAGTACCCAACAGGACTCACAGGTCTTTCATGTTCTGGCCTCTGCTTACCTTTCTTTGCAGAGATTGGCAGAGTTGTCCAGAGACATTTCAATCTTAAGGAAAGAGGTGCAGCTTTGCATTCAGTTCATTTCACTGGAATCCCAGTTATGCTGGTTTCTAGCTCTCTGCTTGAGCGAATTTCTTAGCTTCTTCCTTGTGTCTCTGTTGCCTCATTTGTAAATTGGATATGATAATACTTGGTATAAAGATTAATGATAATAGAAAATGATAATATATGTAAATGTCTTGACCCATATTAAGTTCTAAAAAAACAATACTATTTAGTAATAGTATTGGTCAGACATGGAGGGATGACGCACAAGGGAATGGACAATAATACTAAGTTGCCCATTGTTTCTGCTGACGCTGACTTATGCTCCATGCATTTTTCTACTGGGTGGGGACTTGAGTAGCAGATACCAGATGAGGAGGACTGCCACCTTGCTCCAGGAATCCTACTGGTCCAATCTGGGAACTTACCGCTATAACAAGATCTTTTAATTGCTTTAATAATTAAGCCCCTTTTGGTTAGTGATAGAAAATTGGATGTTATTCCACTGTATAGGAAACTGTATTTACTAAATAGTGTTTTTATACTTAGGGCTTGCCTTATGGTGACTATCCACTGATTTTCATTTAAGTATTTGAGGTTTTCTGTTCCCTCCCTCTCTGTGCTTCACATCCTGGCTTTACCATTCATGAAACAGAATGGAAAAAATACCCATTAAGAATCAGATTAGATTGCTAAAAAAAGCTTAGAAGTCTCTGTAGTATTTAAGTACTTTGTAACAGTGCTTTGAAATGATGAATTGCTTTGTTTTAAATATTGATAAGACACCCATCAATGAAATATTTATGCATCATTTTTATGTTTTAAAATAGATTCGATAATCAATTATTAAAGGTTTAATACATGAAATCTTTGAATCAAGATCAAAGGAATAGTCTTTTTAAGGGTCACTTTAAGCTCAAAAATTAGGTGCTTGTTTTATGTGACTTTTTTGCTAAATTCACTTTAAAATGACTTAAAAATCACTTGGACTTTATTTTTCTTTCAAATGATCTTTTTCTCCCAATCCTTTAAAATAAGGAAACGGTACCCTAACCTTGGGTGCAATTATTGTATTCAAGTTTTAGTAACTCCATTCATTCAATCATGAATAGTAAATAGAGGAAAAGTACCTATTTTGTAAGATCTGCCTCGGCACATAATGCTTTGATGAAGGGAATGATTTTGAAATGCCAGTGTTCACGTCACAAGTTCTTCAGCGTTTGAAGAGTTAGGTTCGAGGTCGGCTTCTGTCCGGAGCTGAGACAGCCGCGGGCTCGGGAGCGCGCTGCCGCCGCGGTACACCCTCAGGGCGCACGCGCGCCTGGAGGGGCGGCCCCGAGGGGCGGTGCCAGCCCGGCCTCCCCGGCGAGCGCGCCTCCGCGCCGGGCACCCCCGCGGCATCCGTGGTAGTTTCTCCTGATGATGCAATGATGCAAACCCTCACTTCCCGCATCCACTTCCCACAGAGGCCGCCGAGCCGGCGGGAGCCATGGGCAACATCCAGAAGAAGCTGACCGGCAAAAGCGAGGGCAGCAAGCGGCCGGAGAGGGGCGCGCCGCGGCGGGGCCGGGCGACAGGGGCCGGCGCGGACAAGCGGGGCCGACGGGGGCGGGTGCCGGCGGGTGGCGCCAACGGGCCCCCGGGCAGCGGGCGGGACGCCGGGGACCCCGCCGCGGCCGACGCGCCCTCCGCCTCCGGCCCCGGCTCCGGAGTGCCGCCACCCGCTCCCGCCGCCCCGGTCGGCCCTGCCGGCCTGAAGAGCCAGGGCAACGAGCTGTTCCAGAGCGGGCAGTTCGCCGAGGCGGCCCTCCGGTACTCGGCGGCGATCGCGCAGCTGGAGCCTGCAGGTGGGTGAGCTGCGCCTCGGGGGCCCCGGGCTCAAAAGGGCCTCCGCTGGGGAGCGCAGGCACCTCCTGAATGACAGCCATTTGCGTCTGTACATTCCTTCCTGGTGAGCGAGGGCGATGTGTGACCTGACCTCCGTGAGCAGTCCCTTGGAATGTGTAGCATGTGCCCGGGCGGGGCAGGTTTGCATCTGTCCCATATGGGCTTTCCCTCCGGGCAGTGCGGCCACAGCCAGCACCTTGGAGCTCTGTTATCAGCAATCTGTAGGACTGCACTGCCCCTGGAGACCTCATTTGTCTTCTAATTCTGATGCACTGTGATTTTGCTAATGGATTTTAACTGTATTTAATTCAATGTGATTTTAGGAAGTGGAAGTGCAGATGATCTAAGTGTCTTATATTCAAATAGAGCAGCGTGTTACCTAAAAGAAGGAAACTGCAGTGGCTGCATTCAAGATTGTGACAGGTAAACTGCCTGTGTTCAGGTTTGAGAAGGGACTGTTAGCATTTCATTGTGATGAGTGCAGTATTTAATATCCTGAATTTTCTGCCTAAAAGTCTCATTTCTTAAGGCAGTTCTAAGGTATGTGAATTGATTAATACATAAAAATCGTAAATTCTTCTCCTTCACATATGAAGACAGGTACAGAAGATTGTGCAAACATTTTTCATTTCTGCGGCTACCACCTTAATGCATGCTCTTCGCATCAATCCTTGACTCTGGAGAAGCCTTCTGCCTAGTCTCTCTGCCTCCTCCCATCCACAGCGGCATCAGAACAACTTTTCCTGAAGCATTATTTTGTTCAGACTGTTTCAAACTGCAGTTCAGGGGCTCGATAATTATAAACTCCTCTGTCACCACATTGCCCCCAAAAGCTTTCTGCTCCCATTTGGTCCGCTGTCTGTAATGCCCTCTGCAGAACTTTGCTTCTGAAATCCCTGCTCAGCTGCCCTCTCCTCTGTCTTCCTGGTCACCTCAGGCCCCCTGGTCATTAGCAGGTCTGTAACACTTGCACTGTCACAGTCACACCTGTAGGTACTTGTGTCATTCACTACATTGGATTTTAAGCTCTGCGAGGTCAGGAACCATGTTTTACCCAGCTTTGCATCCCTCAAGCACGACAGTCAGCCATGGTACTCAACAAGTTACATGCTGAGATGGAGGAATATATTTACATGAATAAAAAGTATTGTGTTCTTTAACCATTAAGTAATAAGCCTGCTTCAGGAGCTGTTTAGAAAGAAGCTTCTATTATTGCATCTAAAAAGATAAGTTGTATGTCCTAGTTTGACATTCACAGTCTTGGTTTACTCCTGTTGTGTGGTATAATTATTAAAATCACCCTCTTTCAGACTCAGAAGCCCTGGTTTGGACAGTAACTTATGTGAAACCCTTGATTATAAGGTGAACAATTTATTTTTTTTTTTCATTGGTGGTGTCAGTATATTGATATGGGTAAACACTTCCTACTATCTGTGTGTACACTTTAAAAAGAAGGCCCTGAGGTGCTTGGATTTTTTGCGAATTTTTCATATTCAAATTTAAAATGAATAATACTTATATTCCCTTTGGTCCGTCTTTAGATCCTATCCACTGTTGTACTAGCTCACACTAGCTACTTGTTACATTTTCAGGATTTTTGTGAGCCAGTTGAAGTCAAGTTGGTAGCTTGAGATCTGCAGTGGTTCGAGTTCATCATGAAAATTGGCAAATGCCACAAATCTGGGCTTTTTTCCCAGGAGAGCTGGTTGTTAAACATTTTCCACTGCCCATAGCTAACAAATAAGACCATGTGAATTTGCAGAATATCAGTCATGTTGTCATTTGCAGCCAAGAACCTTTCAGCTCAAGTGTCTGTTGCTAATACATTACCCTTCAGACTTGTCTTAGGTCTTCCTACAGTGAGCAAGTTCAGAACTCCTTGGTTAAAACTTGGGACCCCTACGGTTAGGGCTACTCAAAACAGTGGACTCAATTTGTCCTTAAGTGAGATTGGTTAGGGTGGCAGGCATTTTCTTGCTAAAGTGTGTTGTGCAGTCAAAGATGGGACTCTAGCTTGGTGTCCAGGGAAGCTAGAATGGAGGTTTATCCTGGGGAGAGCAGGGGATGGTCTGCGGGGGAGGAGTGGGCAGTGGTTTCGGTAAGGTGTGCTTAGATGACAGCTGTGTTCTAGGCCGAGGAATCTGGCTCTGCTGGTCCCTGCTGACCTCCCTCGAGACCGACCTACTCAGATGTCTTATTTGGTCCCTGGCATATGAGTCCTAGCATAAGGGGCATGGGGTGATTTTACTCCGAAGCAGTGATTCTCAGTCTCATTTTATTGCCGGAGAAACCATGATTTGCTTTTGTGAACATGTTGAAATATGCATGTGTTTAAATCTCTGTGAACTAGGCATCATTTATTAGCAGAAATATGACTGTATTTTCTCTTCACCTCAAAAAGATTGCATACATTTTAAAGGAAGCCTGTTTTTTAGTTTTTCAGTTCATCATCTTTGTTCCTTGGAGAGTTGTTTTGTGTTCCATGAGCCTTTATTCATGTGTTCTGAATGTTAACAAGAGTCAAACATTGAAAAAGGAAAACTCATGGGGGCAAAATTTTAAATAAGGGGGAGATGGGAACCTGTGAAATAACCTTCATGGATTTACTTATGAAAATAACTTTTTATGCGTTTTTGGGAAAAAGTATTTGATTTTTAGTGTCTAAACTCCTAGGGCCTACGGTGGGGCACTCCTCTGAGGTGTTTTCCTGGGATGTGTCAGGAGATCGCTGCTGGGAGTGTAAAGAGTGTCTGAGGGGCTCAGGGTCTCCCAGCCCTGCCCCGTCCTTACCACAGTGTCTCCATGTTTCTAGGCTTCTGGGTGAAACATGAAACAGCGTTATGATGCCCAAGCAAAAGTTTAAAACCGTTATTCTAGAAATTGCTTCTTATTCTGGTAATTGTTTCTCAGCTCAAAGAATCTTCAGTTTTCCCATCTGTCAGAGTACCTTTTTGGGTTAGGTATACCACAGCAAAAACCTTTCGGTGACTTTCTATTGAGGATCTTTTGACAGACTTGATACTAATGAACGTTGCCTAGTAATTCTCTGCTTTTGCTCATCTTTGCTGCTCTCTCACATTGTGGAATTAGAAGACTCTCTCGGGTCTTAACTGTGTTAACTTGAATAGTCAAACTTTTGTAAGTTCTGGTTTAAAAGGTCTGTGTGTTTGCTTGTTTTTATGAATGAATGCTTTTTTTTTTCTCCTTAGTGGAATTTCCATTTATAAGCTCATATTCATTTTCAGGATTGTGGTTAAAGAGAAAAAGCCTTGCATATACTAGGCTGGGGAATGCGAAAAATTAAACACACCGTCTCACTCAGTTTTAGATTCCATGCCTACCTCAGGTCTATCTTAAGTGGATAAATAGTGCCTTAGGCATTGGATGTCTGGTGAAATGGGGATAGTCATGTGGCTGTGACTTATTTGTATATTTCTAATTTCTAATTTCTATTCACGTCGTTAATATCCCCTAAGCATTAAACTAAGCTAGATTGAAGGCAGTGGTACAAGTGATAGATCCTCTTGCCTAGAGATCTGTTTTCTAGAGTTTGTTTTTACTTGATTTTAATTTTATTTTTTAAATAACCTTTACTGGTACAAAAGTAACACATAGCTATTATAGAAAAAATTTTAAACCCACTACAGCAAAAAGGAGGCCATTAAAATTACCCGTAATCCTATCACCTAGCCAGAGCAAAATTGGTTATTTTTATTTTACTTATTTTATTATTAGAAAGGCAAAGCTTACTAGGTTTAATAACGTTTCTAGAACAACTTCAGATTTCAGGAGCACACCCACGTGTGCAGTTGAGTATCTGTAAAACGTGGGGGATTGTGAAGGAGTCCGAGGTCCCTAATTTGGAGTGTCTTTTGTGTGTTTGTGGTAGAAAGCGTGCCTGAACCTCTGAATGTTCCTTTGGGAGGTGCTTGCTGAGGGCCTCTCGAGGCCCCAGTGTTGATCTAGGCACTGGGAATGTAGTGGTGCTCAGGGTAGGCAAGGTCCTTGCCTTCCTGAAGCTTAAATTAGAAAGAACTGACGTGGGCAGATTGCTCCATGCATCTCTCCATTTCTTCACCTGCAAAATGAACAAATTAATATTTACCTTGCAGGCTCATTGTGAGATTAGATGAGAAAGTCTGCAGTGACTAGCACGTAGCAAATGTTCTGTCAGAGCTTCCTCCTTGCCAGATCACACTGTAGACACGAATAGATAGCAGATCTCTAAGACTATTGGAAAAAAAGGTAAAGCAGCCCTCCCTCTTGCTTTTCCTGAAGCAAGTTAAATATCTGATATGTAAACTGCTTGCAGCTGAGTTAACCAGAAGAGCAAACCTGTGATCCCCAAGGTGGAGAGTCTGGTGCAGATCCATTAGTGGCTTACAAAGAGGTAGGCTCTTCATAGCATCTCTGCACAGAGTCCTTCTTTACAGTTTCAGTTAATTTTGTTAAAACTAAACACAGTAGTTGTCATTCATAAATATGATCTTCCGATTGTGTGCTTTATTTCAGAATACAGTGAAGAACATTAAGTAGTGAAGTAGCTTTAAACAGTTACTTCAGACAAAACCAAGATAACCTTGAAATACCTCTAGTGGTGCTGGAAATACTTCATAAACAAAACAGTGCAAGATGAAAATTCATGACTTACAAGAAATCATTGTGTGCTTTCTTGATTCCCTGTGGTCTGTTTTTGAAGACCTTTGGCAGCAAGTAAACCATGATAAACTGTATTAAGTTTTAGAGAGCTGATTTTCAAAATGTGCCGTAAGTTTGTATGGTTCTGTGCTAAAGTGCTCTATTATATACATTGTTGCTAGTGCCATTGGGTCAATTCCAACTCCTAGCGACCCTGTGTACAGCAGAGCGGAACCCTGCCGGGTCTTCTTGCACCATCCTCTCACCTTCCGGTGCTGTATCAGGTGGATGTCTGCTGCTAGTCATAGAGTTTTCCTCGCCAATTTTTTTCAGAAATGGGTGGCCAGGTCCTTCCTCCTAGTCTGTCTTAGTCTGGAAGCTCCACTGAAACCTGTCCACTCTGGGTGACCCTGCTGGTATTTGCTATACTGGTGGCATAGCTTTCAGCATCACAGCAACATGCAGCCACCAGAGCATGACAACCAACAGACTGGTGGTGTAGTTCCCTGACTGGCAAACGAACCCAGGCCACTGAGGTGAGAGCACTGAATCTTAACCACTAGACCATCCGGGCTGGCTGTTAAATATAAATATATAGGTGCAAATAAAAATTTTCCTTTTAATCTGTCAATAACAGGAATCTCTTGAAAGCCTGCTCTGCGCCTGGCGCCATGGTGGGCTCCGTTAGGGCATTGGGGAGGGTGAGGCACCCTGCCTGCTGCCAGGGGCTCTGGCTCAGTGAGGGAATAGTAAATGCCAGAGGGCTTTGGTACCAGTTTAAAAGAAAGGAAGGAGCTGCAGATTTGATTGCTCTGCTACTCTGGGTTTGCCTTTCTGGTGTGTTGCCAGGTCCCCAAGATGAAATATCAGATATGTGTGCGTTTGAGAGTCCAGTGCTATAGTATAAATTCAGTTAGTATAAGTTAAAGACTAATTTTCAAAACAAATGACATGTAATGTTTTCGTCTTCTTTAGGGCTCTGGAACTTCATCCATTCTCTATCAAGCCTCTTCTTCGACGAGCAATGGCCTTTGAAACTTTAGAGCAGTATCGGAAAGCTTATGTGGATTATAAAACAGTGTTGCAAATAGACTGCGGAATCCAGCTAGCAAATGACAGTATTAACAGGTAAGCTAATCTGAGGCAGTTACCTGAGGTCTGGTTGTTTTATAATCGAATTAGATGTTTTTTCTTCCCCTCCTTCAGGAAGGATGTCAAAGTGTAGACGTGTTCTCAGTTATTAACTTTAAATGAATGATTGCCTTCTTTCACTCCATCAAAACCAAATGGTTCTCTCTCTCTAACTTAATTTCTGACTATCCCGTAATACATTTTGAGTTGTCCTCTAGCACTTTTATATTTGTTTCCTGGTCCATTTATTACTGTTTAGTGAATGTTCTTCTTCTTTTCTTTTTTTTTATAGCACAGGGTATAGCTCTTTTGTGCTGCTCAAAATGCACAGAATTTAACTTTACTATTTGTAAATATCTGTGGAGTTAGGAAGGTGTTTTCAGAGATGTCATAAATCAATAGTAATTCTAGGACAAGATCCAAAAATGTAGTGAAAACTGCCTGTTGAATCTTCTTCTCCTACAGGATTTACACATGTTCATTGGCTCCACATCTGTCTTTGGAAACATATCTGTTGTTTCTTCTCAGGAGAATGGATGTCTTGATGAGCCTGCTAGATATTTGTGTCATATGCCCCTTAAAAAGATACTCATCTAGGATGAGTATTAATTTATAATGGTGAAATAGCAAAGAATGTGGATCTAATTTATATTATGACCTATTTACCCCCTGAGTGAGAGTGGGAAGGTAAGAGTTTCCAGACTTCATAAATTACTTTCAGGTGAAATTTGAGAATTACTAGTTGGATAACATTTCTAGTTATGTATAATATTTTCTGATCCCATTTGTCCAAAGTATAACTTTTTCAGTATTTGTGTGTGACACGGCACCCTGTGTTGGTCTAGTGTACCATGCCCCACTCCCCCAAAAAGACAACAAGGGAAAAAATGGCGTAGTCTCTGTCTTTAAGCAAACTAGAATATAGCTAGGAAAAAAACTTAACATGAGACAGATTATCCCCAAGCGTAAGAGTTTGTTAGTAAGGTAGGGGAGCACAGAGAGAGTAGGCCACCTTTGTCTCGTGGGCTGCAGTTGTTGGAGAGAGAGCACTTGAGGTGGTCTTTGAAAGGCAGTGATAGAACATGAGGAGACCTTGAGCAAAAGTGTAGAAAATGAGAATGGCATGTTTTGTGTTAATTCATTTTTTTTAAATCATGCCTTACCTCCCCATGTGGTCCCACTGTGCTTGGGAGAAAACTGTTGGAAAGATCTGTACGTGGAGCTGACAGCCATTCCCTGGAGCTTCCACTCTGGTCACACAGAACCTGTCTGACCCTAGCCTGACTGGAAGGAAGAGATATATATTGGTTATTAGATCTAGAGTGGGACTAGATCGAACCTTGGACGTTTGCAGGCTCCTTCGTCTTGAGCTTGTAAGGTCAGGCAGTGTCACCTGAGAGCTGTCGTGCTGCATAGCCGCCTCGCTGCTTGTCATCTGCTGCCTCATATGTGCCTGAAGGCCCTTTCCCCCTTTTTGTCTGGTTAATTCCTTCTCCTCCTCTAGGAGAGGACTTGCTTCCTCTAGGAAACGACTTTCCCTAATCCACCATCTCCCCGGACCATACATGCCCCCAGAACACTGTGCCTTCCTTTATTACCCAGCCGCCATATTGTTTGTAAATTCTCCTTCCCTCTTTTTGTAAAATCCCTTTTCTCTCATTCTACTAGGAGTTCCTTGAGGTCAGGAATTGTGTTTTATCCATTTTTGTGGTCGTGGTACCTGTACAATAGATAATCTTAGTAAGAATGTGTTAGATGAATGCATTCTCCGGCAGAGAGAGCAAAGTTCACTCCTGGGCTTTGGGGCTCTGCTTTTAATTTGCCCCTCTGTCTGGTAGTCTCTGAGATAGCTGGGGAAAGTAGGATCTTCTCACAGAGTTGGGGGTTCTCGTGAAAACCCCTGAACTGTCTGACAGAGAAGAGGGGCCTGTTGTAAAAATATTTTAGGACATCTAGTTCATAGTGATAAACTTGAGTGGTCTGAAGGGAGAAATATTACTAACATTTCTGAACCCTCTGCACTTATACTTTTTTTAAAAAATTGAAGTAAAATTCACATAACATAAAAGTAACTATTTTAAGAGTGTACAATTTAATGGCCTTAGTACAGTCACAATATTGTGCAACCACCACCTCTAGCTAGTTCCAAAACATTTCATCACTTCCGAAGGAAATTCTGTGCCCGTTAAGCAGTCCCTGCTCATTCTCCCTTCTTCCAGCTCCTGGCAACTGCTGATCTGCTTTCTGTCTGTGATTTACCTGTTCTGGGTGGTTTATATAAATGGATCATAGAGTATGGACAGTTTGTGTTTGGCTTCTTTGACTTAGCCTAATGTGTTCAAGGTTCACCCATGGTGTAGCGTGTGAGTGCTTCATTTCTCTTTGTGGCTGAATAATATTCCTCTGTCTGGATGCACCACATTTTGTTTATCCATTCATCTATTGATAGACATTTGGGTCATTTCCTCCTTTGGCTATTGTGAATAGTCCTGCTGTGAACATTCCTGTACAGGTTTTTGTTTGCACACCTGTTTTCACTTCCTTTTGGTGTATACCTAGGGGTGGAATTGCTGGGTCATATGCTAATTCTATGTTTAGCTTTTTGAGGATTGTATTATACTTTTTATAGTGTACCCAAGAAGCTTCTTTTATGCAAATTGACTTTTAAGACTCATTCTTTTTTTAATTGAATGGTTCTTGCTGATGTATTGTTTTATAAGAAGATGAGGAGGTTTTGTCTGGTTTTGCCATACATATTTTTACATAAAACATCCATTTTTGAAATTTCACTATTCTTTTTCATGAATCCCATATTTATTCTTGCTTTTCTATCTAAGAAACAGCAGCTTTTTTTTCTTTAACGTAAACCTCTGTGCTTATTTTGTTTCTGTCTTCCATTAACCATATTCCTCTCTTCCTCTCCAGGAATCTTATATGTTAAGTTTCCCTGCATATACTTATTTACTCCCTGGCAACACATCATCTCTTTTCAGCTGCTTCTTCCTTCCTCTCTGCTGGTAATACAAGTTTTGCTTGAAAATTCTTTTTTCTAAAGCTTCTTTTCTTCTACAGTTGTGGGTGGTCGTACATTATTTTTCAAATTTATTTTTTATACTAAAATATGTGAGATTTGGTTATCATAACTAAAGATCACTATTGAAATTTCAGTTTAAGACACTGTAGGGAAAGTATGTGTATTATATTTGACTCTATATGAATATAAAAATTTTCACACAAAAAGTACTACTGAGTTAACTAACTCGAATGAATTCTACTAATTACAGTAAACCTTCTCGTCTTGGGGATCATCCTTTTTAAACTGGATTCATCCCAAAGACGTAATTCAATTTTGGTTTTAAATCTAAGTATGACATTTTTGTATGTTTAAAATGGTGAGAAAGTCATAATCGGGGGCCTTAATGTGAATGTTATGACGGCCGTTAGTAAATATCATAGATGCAGGAGCCCTCGTAGTAGACGCAGTATCCTGTTCCTTCATCTGTATGCATATGAAAACAAATAAGTGGAATTTTAGAGATGAAAAAACACACAAGGTAGCAGTATCTTAACTACATGTAAGTGTTTGAAGAAAACGCAGTATTCCATGTGAAAGCTAGGCCCTCATCAGTTAGCAGCTCGTCATGTACACCTGTCTTTAGTGTACGGTTTGGACATAGAAATTCTAAAGTACTTCTGATGATTCTCAAGAGTAGTACATTATCACTTTAGTAACTGTATGAAATGTTGTGTGGGACATTTCCTCTAGGCCTCCTAAATTTTAGTTTTATATTTCTCTTTTTCAAAAATTAAAATTTTATTGCAGGGCCAGTGCTGTGGTGGTGAAGTTTGAATGTTCCTCTTCAGCAGCCTAGGGTTCATGATTGCGGATCTGGGATGCGGACCTACACACCAGTCCTCATGCCGTGCTGTGGCAACATCCTACAACAAAATAGAAGAAGATTAGCACAGATGTTAGCTAAGCAATAGCCTTCCTCAAGTGCAGAGAGGGAGATTGGCAACAGATGTTAGCTCAGGGTCAATCTTCCTCACACACCCACAAAAATTTATTGCATATACATTAAAAATGTTTTTTAAACCAAATGTCCTAATTTTTTGCTTTGATACAGAAAGGATCTAAAGTTACATAGTTTTTGCTAACTTTTAAAAGTTTGTTTGAAGACAGTTTATGTGGACAGCAAATAGCCCAAGATTGTGTATTCTTCAGGGAAATACACAAAGGCTGAGCATTTTTAAGTCTTCCTCTTTTTTTTTTGTGAGGAAGATTGGTCCTGAGCTAACGTGTGTTGTCAATCTTCCTCTTTTTGCTTGAGGAGGATTGTCCCTGAGCTAAAATCTGTGCCAGTCTTCCTCTACTTTGTATGTGGGTCACGCCACAGCATGCCTGATGAGTGGTGTGTAGGTCCACACCCAGCATCCAAAGCCACGAACCTCAGGCCACCAAAGCGTAGCGCATGAACTTAACCACTACACCACTGAGCCAGCCCCCTAAGTCTTACTCTTGATGTGACCTTCATATTATAAAAGGGTAAACTGCATGATCAATAAGTGAAAACTCATTTTCTTTTTAGAATAACAAGAATTTTAATAGATCTGGACGGACCAAGCTGGCGGGAGAAGCTGTCACCCATTCCTGCTGTGCCCGCTTCTGCGCAATTGCGAGCTTGGCGGCCTGCCGCAGAGACATCCCCAGACCAAGAGGGAGACTCCAGCAACCATCACCAACCATGTGTCGCAGGTAGAGGAAGCCTACACTCATTTCTTCTGAGGGTTATCTTGAGCCGTGTGGCTATTTAGCAGAAGGATAAGAGCATAAACTCAAGTATCAGGCCTGGGTTTAAGTTAAGACCTTGTCCTTCCTCTTTCTAACGACAGAGTCGGAAAAGTTGCCTCCCACCTCCAGTGTCCTAGTGTATGCGAAAGGGGGAAGTATGAACAACTGTCTCATGGAGTTGTTCTGAGGAACAGATAGAGACATACACATAAAATATTAGCACATGTGCTGACTGTGTAAGCTTATAGTAGCCCCTTAATAAAGGTTAAATTAGCATTACTATTAAGAAGAAAAAGAATTAAGTAGCATATAGTTCTCTACTACACCATGTCTGTGGCAAGGCTAGCGAAGTAATATTGATGTGTTTGAAATAATAAAACAAACTAAAACTCTACAACATAAATACCTAGCAGGTACTTCCTTCCATCTTATGTCATGGTTGTTAACAGATCTGCGTTCCCACAGTGCCTCCCTCCTTACTTCATGCAGAGTATTTAGTAAATGTGACTTCACTCTTGCTTTCTGCTTTAAAGGCAGCTGAGGCCCCATTTCTCCTGCCTGTTTGAGAACTCCATGTGTGTCCCTAGATTGAGCTTCATCTTGCTGGCACCCTGAGGTTCCTGAGCCGTGATATTCCAGTGGCTAGTGTTGCACCCTCATCCTCTGCATTGCCTAGAAAGATGCGGGGAACATCTGCCAACACTTTTAGATGATTTAGCAGTCCTAGGCAAATCATGGAGATCTCTAGTTTTCTCGGGTCTGTTATTAATAGGGCCTGGCACAAAGCATTTGCTCAATAAAGGGTAGTTATTTATTATTAACAGAGTGTATCTACTAACCATACTATAGATATATGATAGCAAATCCTAAGCACAAGTATAATCAGCTCTTTTTGTTCATTTTTGTATACTAGTTATTAGTAAGAATGGAAAGCAAAGGTTTAAAAACATTGGGAGAAGAAAAGCTTGAGGAAAGTTTTTCAGCAAATTGAGGGAAAAAAATCCTATGTAATATTCTAGTTTAGGGCTTCTATATAACAGGATGTATAGGGAGAGTCATTTGGCCCTATTGGTGTGAGATCTTTTGAAACATGAAACATTAGGCAAAAATATTCTGTGATTTGAAATAAAAGATTAGAAATTACTGTTTCATGCCATTTGTGCAGAGGGACAAATAAGGTTATTGTTTACCTTTCAAGTTTATACTATAAATTCAGTACATCTATCAAGGTTTTTAAATCGCAGAATTTAAAGGTATATTTTAAATTTTAAGTTATGGATTTTTATTTTATATCAAGTTACTCTGTAGGGTAAAGTTATTGCATAGATTCAGAACTTTAAATTTTAACACTTTGTATGTGTTAGGACACTTTGATTACAGGTCACAGAAATTCTGTTGACTTCAACTGTGAGGAATGGTTTTGGCTCATGTGACTGCAAGGCCCCAGGCAGGCTCTGAAATCACGGCTCATCAGCTCAAGCTCTGGCCAGAAAGAGTAGAAGCACAGCAGTGTCAAGTTGCATATCTGCACCTATCAATGTCCAGAGGGAGACATCACAGCTTTTGGTGGCGTTAAGAATGAGGAAATATGTTGCCCTGAAGCCCTAGCTTTGTTCTCCTGTTATTCTGTTGCCTTGAATTCTGTTGATACTTATTCTCATTATTCTAATGGGTCATGTGCCCATTCCTGAGCCAATCTCCATGATGAAGAAGTGCCATGCCCTGATCAGTGGGGTCACCTTTGCCTGAACACATGGGCTGAATGAATATCGAGGTACCCTTAAGAAGGGGGAAATGGATCCCGAGCTGGGACTCAGCCATGATAACTGCAAGATGATAGGTAATGGTAATAGAATGGCAACAGAAAACCCAGCCCTTAGTGGCTTAAACAATAAAAAGGTTGTTTATTGGTTTCTATTCTGGAAAAGTCCACGGGTGGAGTAGCTGCAGGGATGGCTGGATTCAGGATCAGAGATTCTTCCTTAACTCTTCATCTTGGCTTCTCTCCTGCTCTGTTGGCCCCATTCTTAGAACTCTTCCCTTGTACCACAGGGTGACGCAGTAGCTCCTTTTGTCACCCTCATATTCCATGGGAAAGAGCAAGACTTACCTTACCAGAAGCTGCCACCAAATCTTATTGTAGCACATTGGCTCTTGTAGGCCCCTCCAGGAACAATTAGATTATTGTGGCCAGGGGAATATAATGTGCTGATTAATAACAAAGATACCCCAAATGGCAGGGCTAGAGTGGGGTTCGCTTTACCTACACCACAAGAACTGAGAGTGGAGGAGGTGTGATTCTCCAAGGAAATTTGGGGTGCTGTACAGATGTCTACTTCAGGCTTTAACAGGTGTGTTTGTTCTTCTTTCATGGAATAGTTATTAACCCAAACCACTGTAGATATTTGTATCTCCAGCAGAGAAAAGAAGGCATGCCAGAATGATAGCATGACTTGTATTTTATCTTCTAGTTTGAAAAAACATTGTCATAATTATATAATCATTTTTTACTTATAGCCAATTTATCTTTTTAATTTGTGTACAAAGGTTTGTTCCATTTAGACTTTGGCTCTGCATGGTCAAATTAATTTGCAATAGTAGGTTTATTTACAGATGTACTTAAGGTTTTGTAGAGTTACTTATATGAATACTTCCTCTTTTTTCTTTTTTGGGTCCCATAGATGAAAAAATGTTTAAAACTCTTAAAGAAGAAGGAAATCAATATGTAAAGGACAAAAACTATGAAGATGCCCTTAGCAAATACAGTGCATGTTTAAAGATTAACAACAAGGAATGTGCCATTTATACAAACAGGCAAGTTCTTTGTAACTATGTATTTCTTATGTTAATATTTTTGATTAAAAAATATAGATGAATTAATTGCCAAAGTTCTTTTCTAGGGTTCTGAGAATTTATATAGCAAATTGTCCTAGGTGAGTGTTTTTCAAAGAGCGGCCATAGGAGTTCCGAAGAGGTTGAAAACCTGAGTGTGGTGGGCCGGGGTCTGATGTGCCCAGTGCCGGGCGTGCCTTGGCTGGTGCTGCTCTCACACTTCCCGGCCGGCCGTCTGGCCCCACTGCAGCCAGCCACTCGTGAGCAGTGTCCTCCGTGGTTGGAGCGGGAATCAGTTGCCTTTCAAACAAGAGTTTTCAGTGCCTTTTTTCTCTTGAAGTGTTGAGGGACGGGACCAGCATCTTTTAGTGTGCAGTAGGGGAGGGCAGATTGTTCTAGAGTGCCGCTCACATTACCACATTTACCACATTATGGTAAAAGACAGTTATCTGGAAGGTGGTGATTTGGGGATTTTTAGGGAGTGGGTAGAGTCTGGGGTGGCAAGGAAGAGTAAGGTACAGTTCCTAAAGAGCACGGACTCACAGCGCAAGTTTTCCCAGCTGTTTCAGATGAAGTCTTTTTAACTTAACCTCTCACCACTTTGTTTTTGTACATGTTTTCTTCTTTGGGCAACCTTTTTGCCAAAAATTTTGTCACTAAATCCAGCAGGTGTTTTTCCACCCTTCTCTGGTTCAGCCTCCGTGGCATTGGGCATTAATGTCCGCTCCGATCTCCCTGGAGCCCTCCCCCGACCTTGGCTGCAGTGCCAACAGCTCACTGGCCTGGGTTTCCTCTTCTCCCTCTGCAGGCTTTTCTTTTCCTGGTATTCGCCAGATGCTAAAGGTGTAGATCCCTTTTCTACTCTGTATGCTCTCTGGGCCATTTCATCCTCTCTCCGGCTCCATTTACCACCTTTCACTTGTATGCCTTAAACTTCTGTCTCTGAACTCCACACCTGAGCACAGCCCTCCCTTCTGCACTCACGATGGGTTATCATCCCTGACTGCTGCCTCCCTCCCCTGTCCGTCAGCAGGCTCTGAGCTCCTACCTTCTGAGTTCTTCTTCAGCGTGAGCCTTTCTCTCCACCTTCACTGTCAGCCCCTGCTCTGGGCCACCACCGATTTTTCCTGGATATCTGCAGCACCCTCCACGGTGTCCCTGCACAGTCTGTTCCCTCCTGTCTCATCTCCAAGTTGTAGCTAGAGTGATCGTTCTTAAATGTGAACATGTCAGGCCCTGTTCAAAGACCCAGCAGAGGACTTCCTTTATGCTCAGGATAAAGCTGGGCCTCCTTGCCATGATTTACAAGGCCCTTCACAATCTGACCTGCCCACTCTTCCAGTCTCATCCCTGTGCTCCAGCACTTTTCTTAGTCCATCAAGAGTACCGTGTTCTCTCTCACTGTAGGACTTTGTACATGCTGTTCCCTTGGCCTCCACTCTCCCATCCTGTCTACATCTTAACTCTCAGCTTAATGCCTTCCCGTTGGATAATTCTCATTTCGTACTCTGAGCTTCAACTTAAATGTCACTTCTTCCAAGAAGTCTCCTCCTCCGACCTCTGCCCCACCAGATCTGATGAGATTCTCAGCTGTGTGCTCCTAGAGCATCCTGGACAGATTTTATTGTGTTGCTTTTTTGTGTGTTTGAGGAATATTGTCGCTGAGCTAACGTCTGTGCCAATCTTCCTCTGTTTTATGTGGGACGCTGCCACAGTGTGGCCTGACGAGCAGTGCTAGGTCTGCACCTGGGATCCGAACCTGGGAACCCCAGCCCACCGAAGTGGAGTGTGTGAACTTAACCACTTTGCCACTGGGCTGGCCCCTTGTGTTGCTTGTTTTGTCTGTCTCTTCTACTAGACTGCAGCCTCCTTGAGGGCTGGGACTGTATTTTGTTTGTGGTTGTATCCCCAGTGCCATAACTACATGTATTACAAGAAAATGCCATAATCCCATAATCGTTGTAAAATGTTAGGTTTCAACTGAACAAGTGTGGTATAAAAACACATGTTGAGCTATATTCTGATTTTTATTAGCTGTCTAGATTTTCAGATGTGTTGTCCTTACCTTTTGTAATACTGAGTTCCATTACATTACACCAGAGCTCTCTGTTACTTGAAGCTGGGCCAGTTTGAAGAGGCAAAGCAGGACTGTGATCAGGCGCTCCAAATAGACAACAGGAATGTGAAAGCGTGCTATAGACGAGCCCTTGCTCATAAAGGACTCAAGGTGAGGAAATGGTCATTTTAATATGTAAGTTTCAGCTCTGAACAAATCATGTGGTTTTCATGAACATAAATCTTGGGATCATAGGGGGCCCAGCCCGTGGCACAGCGGTTAAGTTTGCACATTCTGCTTCAGCAGCCCATGGTTCGCTGGTTTGGATCCCAGGTGTGGACCTATGCTCCACTTGTCAAGCCATGCTGTGGCAGGCATCCCACATATAAAGTAGAGGAAGACGGGCACAGATGTTAGCTCAGGGCCAGTCTTCCTCAGCAAAAAGAGGAGGATTGGCAGCAGATACCAGCTTAGGGCTAATCTTCCTCAAAAAAAAAAAAAAAAAAAATCTGAGGATCATGGAATGGGAATGAGATTATCCTGGAATTTAATCCTAGTTCCATACTAATCAGTCCTAAACTTTGGAATAGGCCTTATATTTCCCCTAACTATAATGTGGAGCTAGATAATTTCTAAGATTCCTTTCAGCTCAAAAATGATGATTGCCTGATTTTCTCAGGAGTGTTGTTATTTAAAATAGGCCCACTTTAAGGGACAGGAAGGTGTGTTGCTTAGTTATTGAAGGCCACCAGCAGTGTCACTGGATTCCTCCAGCAAAGGACTGGGGTTGTGGATGGTGTGGGGGGAAGCATCAGAATGGAAAACAGGGTTACCCAATGAAAGTTGGTAGAGACATATCAGAGATTGGGAAGCTTATGGTGATTTGGTCCTTAAACTGGCTGGTGGTCAGTGTGAGACTATAGAATGACATTCTTCTCTAAGAAAATTACGCTATTATTTTCAAAGAAAGTATCATATAAGTGCACTTTTCTTTATGCTAATTCTTCTGCGTGGAAAACTTGAGTTTCTACTTTTGTAGAAAATAACATCACAAGGAAAAATCAGAACATACTGGGAAATGGCATTTCCTGAAACGATATTTTTTAAAAATCAATTTGAGGGCCAGCGTGGTAGTGTAGTGTTTAAGTTCGCGCCGCTCAACTTCAGCGGGCCAGGGTTTGTGGATTCAGATCCAAGGCGTGGAGCTATGCACTGCTCATCAAGCCATGCTGGGGCAGCATCCCATATACGAAATAGAGGAAGATTGGCACAGATGTTAGCTCAGTGACAAACTTCCTCAAGCAAAAAAAGAGGAAGATTGGCAACAGATGTTAGCTCAGGACTAGTCTTCCTTATGCACACATAAAAAATCAATTTGATTAAGTTCTAATACAGTGAAACTCACACATTGTAAGTGTGCAGGTCATTGACTGTTTTTTCTCTTCAAAGATTTTTTTTTATTGAGATATAATTGACATATAACATTGTATTAGTTTCATGTGTACAACATAATGATTTGATATAAGTATATATTGCAAAATGGTCACCACAGTATATCTAGTTAACATCTATCACCACACATAGTTAACAAATTTTTTTCTTGTGATGAGAACTTTTAAGATCTACTCTTAGCAACTTTCAAGTAATACAGTACAGTATTGTTAACTATAATCACCATGCTGTACATTACATCATCATGACTTATTTATTTTATAACTGGAAGTTTGTACCTTTTAATCCCCTTGACCCATTTCCCCATCTTGCACCCCCCACCTCACCTCTGGCAACCACTCATCTGTTCTCTGTATCTGAGTTTAGTTTTTTATTTTTTAGATTCCACATATAAGTGAGATCATATGGTAGTTGTCTTTCTCTGTCTGACTTATTTCACTTAGCATAATACCCTCAAGGTCTATCCATGTTGTCACAAATGGCAGGATTTCCTTCTTTGTTTATGACTGAATAACATTCCATTGTATATATGTAGACCACATTTTCTTTGTCCATTCATTCATCAGTGGACACTTAGGTTGTTTCCATGTCTTGACTATTGTAAATAATGCTTCAGTAAACATGAGGGTGCATATACCTTTTTGAGTTAGTGGTTTTGTTTCCTTCAGATAAATACCCAGAAGTGAAATTGCTGGATTATATGGTAGTTCTAGTTTTAATTTTTTGAGGAATCTCCATATTGCTTTCCATACTGGCTGCACCAATTTACATTCCCACCAACAGTACACAACAGTTCCCTTTTCTCCACATTCTCACCAACGCTTATCTTTTGTCTTTTTGATGATAGCCGTTCTAACAGGTGTGGTGGTATCTCATTGTGGTTTTGATTTCCATTTCCCTGATGATTAGTGATGTTGAGCATCTTTTCATGTATCTGTTGGCCATCCGTCTGTCTTCTTTGGAAAAATGTCTGTTCAGTTCCTCTGCCCATTTTTTAATTGGGTTGTTTGTGTTTTTTGCTATTGAGTTGTATGACTTCTTTACATATTTTGGATAGTAACCCCTTATCAGATACATGAGTTGAAAATATTTTCTTCCATTCAGCAGGTTGCCTTTTCATTTTTTTGATGATTGCCTTTGCTGTGCAGAAAATTTTTAGTTTGATGTACACTTGTTTATTTTTGGTTTTGTTGCCTTTGCTTTTGGTGTCAAATGCAAAAATTCATCACTAAGACCAAGGTCAAGGAGCTTACTGCCTATGTTTTCATCTAGAAGTTATATGGTTTCAAGTCTTTTGTTCAAGTCTTTAATTGATTTTGAGTTGATTTTTGTATATGGTGTTAGATAGTGGTCCAGTTTCATTCTTTTGCATTTGGCTGTTCAGTTTTCGCAACACCATTTATTGAAAAGACTATCTTTCCCTCATTGAGAATTTTTGGCTTCTTTGTCATAAAATAGATGACCATAAATGTGTTGGTTTATTTCTTGGCTCTATTCTGTTTCATTGATCTGTGTATCTGTTTTATAACAGTACTGTACTATTTTGATTACTGTAGCTTTGTAATGTAGTTTGAAATCATGAAGTGTGATGCCTCCAGCTTTGTTCTTCTTTTTCAAGATTGCTTTGGCTATTCAGGGTGTTTTGTGGTTCCATACCAATTTTAGGATTGTTTGTTCTATTTCTGTGAAAAATACCATTGAAATTTTGATAGGGATTGCATTGAATCTGTAGATTGCTTTGGGTAGTATGGATGTTTTAATGGTGTTAATTCTTCCCATCCGTGAACATGGAACATCTTTCCATTCATTTATGTCTTCTTCAGTTTCTTTCTTCAGTGTCTTGTAACTTTCAGTGTACAGATCTTTCACCTCCTTGGTTAAATTAATCCAAGGTATTTTATTCTTTGTGTGTGTGTGTGTGTGTGTGTGTGTGTGAGGAAGATTTGGCCTGAGCTAACATCCATTGCCAAGCCTCCTTTTTTTTGCTTGAGAAAGACTAGCCCTGAGCTAACATCTGTGCCAGTCTTCCTCTACTTTGTATGTGGGTTGCCACCACAGCATGGCTGATGAGTGGAGTAGGTCTGCACCCCGGATCCAAACCTGCAAACTGTGAGCCACCAAAGTGAAGTGCATGGAACTTTAACCACTTGGCCATGGGGCCGGCCTGGTGTTTTATTCTTTTTGATGCAATTGTGAATGGGATTGTTTTCTTAATTTGGTCATTAACTATTGAATAATGTATATGCCCATGTAGTCACCACCCCAATCAAGATAAAGAACATTTTCATCTCTCCAGAAAGTTCCCTATGTCTATTGCCCTTAATCTCCCTCTTTCTACCCCAGCCCCAGGCAATCAGTCATCTAATTTCTGTCACTATAGATTAATTTTGCTTCTTTTTGACATCAACGTAAATATCATCATATAGAATGTACTCTACTCTTTGGCTTCTTTTGCTCAGCATAGCATCTGATTCATCCATATTGTGTGAATATCAGGAATTATTCCTTCTTATTGCTGAGTTGTATGAATATACCACAATTCGTTTTACATATTCACCAATTAATGACATTTAGGTGTTTCCAGTTTGGGGTTGTTATGAATAAAGCTGCTATGACATTCTTGTGCACATTTTTTATGGACTTGTTCATGAACTGGTACAGCTGGAGGCCAGGTGTGGATGGCAATGGGGATAGAGAGAGATGGCCTGGGAGGCCATGCTGTGGAGGCTAGGCTTGATCCTGAAGGTGATGGGAGCCCACAAAGGGTGGTAAAGGGTGGCATGATGGATCAGATTTGGGAACAATGTAGAAGGTGGATCAGAGAGGAAGGTCCAGCGTGGAGTAGGGAGATTGGTGAGAGGCCGCTAAGGTGAGAAGCAGATGCCTGAAAGAAGGTAGTGACAGAGGGAAGAGGGAAGGTGTATTAGTTTGCTGGGACTGCTGTAGCAGTAGCACACATGGGGGCTTAAACAACAGAAATTTATTTTCTCATGGTTCTGAAGGCTAGACGCCTGAAATTAAGGTGTTGGCAGCTTCCTTCTGAGGCCTGTGAGGAAATGTGTTCTGGGCCCGTCTCCTTGGCTTGAGGATGACTGTCTTCTCCCTGTGTCTTCACTTCATCTTCCCTCTGTACTTGTGTGTCCAAATATCCTCTTTTTATGAGGACACTAGTCATATTGGATAGGGCCCACCCACATTTTGACTTGATTACCCCTTTAAAGACTAGCTCCAAACATGGTTACTTCTGAAATACTATGTGTTAGGAGTGCATCATACGCATTTTCAGGGGGACACAATTCAGCCCATAACAGAAGGTGAGGGATTAATTGAAGGTTGTTTGAGGGTAAAGTTGACAGGACATACTGAGCAGTAAAATATGTGGGGGAAGAAACAAAGGGGCTACCTCCCAGGTTTGTGGTTTGGGTAACTGAGTGGTGAAGTGTGATAATGGAGGGTGAACAGGAGGGAGAGGTTTGAGTGGGGAGAGGGATAGTTTGCTTTTGACCTTACCGAGTTTGAGATAGTTCTTTTAATGATGCCCATCACTGGCAGGGAAATATCTAAAAATATATTTTGGAAAACCTAGGTTTTGTTGGGAGAGGGCAGTGATGTTTTTGCGTAGGATCTAAATGAGTATGATCTGTGTGCATTGAGTGATCAGGCTTTTCTAGATCCTAGATCTCCTGAGGTTGCAGTAGAGCCACACCTGTACAGATGCTGAGATATGATCCCCAGGTCCGTGGAGCCATGCTGCTGCCCACCCTCCCTCTCTCCTGTCCCAGTTTGTTGAATTGTCAGATGAAGAGGGTCATAGGTCAAGGTGCAGAAGGGGCTCGAGTGCAGGAGTTGTGTCTGCATAGAACTAGAGTGCACCACCCTCCTGGTGTGTGAATGCGTTCATCCACCCGGGAGCTCCCCAGCTGCACTGTATTCACAGTGCTGGTGCAACCTGCCCCTGCCTCTTTTTATTGGTTAGCAACACACTCATTTGTAAACCTCACGTAAAGATTTCCTAGATGGTGTGTGGCACCATGAATTAAAACAGGTTTCTTCAAACTTTACTTACACTTTTTGAGCTTAATGGTTTTGGATACAGAAGGGTAGACGTGCATGACTCGAGTTTATGTATGGCCAGACTCTTAGAGCCAGTTGACATTATACTGGCTGCCTGACTGTTTGAACTTGTTTACCTGACTGAAAGTCAGAAGGTGTACATAATGAAAGACCAGAATTTTATACTTCCTTGGAATGAATTCTAGACATTGTATTATGATGCAGAAAAATCATCCCAAATTTGAGTAATCCTATCCCACTAGATTATGAGGCTGGCAGCTTGTCTTTCTGGTTTGGCTTCTTACAGCTTGATTTATGTATCCTGTGGTTTGAATTGTGTGCCAAGTGAATTTAATTTCAGAATCTTCAAAGGCTACAGCTGCTCATGCAGTGTGTCAGAACACACGCCCGGATCCGCTCCCTCTGTCAGGAGGAAGTGCACAGGGGCTCGCGGTGAGCAGGGGCCCGCCTGGAACTCTCAGCTGAACAGTCTGCTTTCCTAGATCTTTTGTTTGTTTTCTAACTGGTTTTAATCTTGTTTTTCTGTGTGCCAGTTTTGAAAAATAACAGGACTTTCCTTAATGTGCAGCTGTTCTTTACAAGGAAAGATAACTGAACATTTTGCTTTTACTTACAATTTGTTCCTTTTATTGAGTCCGACTTAGGTGCTAGGCTTTTGGAGCAAAGAGGTGAATAAGACATGTGCCTGCCGTAAGGAATTTACAGCCACCCAGGGATGCCACAAGGCCAAAAATATCAAAGAATAATATCTTATAAAATAATTGTTATTATAGTTTAAGCACATCTGTTAATAGTAAACATTATCACAAACACATGTAATTATATTTGTCTTTTTTTTTTTGAGGCCTGATAAGGTCATCAGCAACTTTTAATGTCTTCCTTTTTTCCAAAGCCCCCTTTGCTCTTTGTATAAGCTCTGCTCTTCCCTCCACACTGCATGGCTGGTTTCTCTTCATCTTGTGTTGTTTGACATCTGTATCAAAAGGAGACTCCTTTCCCCTCCTTAGTATCCATCTCAACCCTTGGTCTTCTTAATTGCATTAATGACAGTCCACACTCTCTCATTCATTTGTTTACTTGTTTTCTTACAGTTTCCCTTCACAAAGGTGGGGGCCATCGCTGTCCTTCTCGCATGGTGTGTTCAGGTCTCAGTACAGCGATGTGTCCAGTGGCATCAGTCAAGTGAGTGGACCTTGCCTGACCACTCTCTGATCCAGCAGGCTGGCCCCTCCTCTTGCACTGCCTTCCTGCTTGATGCTGTCCCTGCCCTTCCTGCTGTCCCGCCTTCTCTTCCCACTTACCTGCCTCTGTTTTAACATTCATTGAAGTGTATTTCCTGTTTTCTTAGGTCTCCTCCAACCACACAGATTGCTCTTTAGGCACAGACTTTTCTTGAATGGATGAAAAAATCATATCAACTCCTGTGTTGAACTTCCATTTCCAAGGCTGTAGCTCACAAATTCCTATTTTCAGGCCTCTTACTTGAGCTCCACGACTCTTATCACCATTCGCCTTCTGGTCATTGCTGCCTTGATCATCCCAAAGATTCTCTCTCTATGCCTCAGTTTCCTTATCTTTAATGGGACAATAAAAGGTAGTATTTAGTGTGCTATTTGAGAGTAAAGTAATAATACTTGCAAAATACTGAGAAGGGTAAGAGTTAGCTGTTCCTACTACCCCACCTTGCCCTGCTGCCTCACTTCCTTTCAGTGTGGTTCCCTGCCTGGGACACTTGGAATAGGAGACACTGTCATTTGTTTTTCTGTAGCAGGTTCCAGCTGTGCTGTTGTGACACAGTGGTATGTGGAGATTTGTTACTAATAATACATAATGTTCTATAGTTTGTAAATAATTTACCTTTTTTTATAAATTAGAGCAGATTTAAGGTTTAAACACATCATTCTTACTCTTGTGTGTTGCTGGGTGGAGAGGGAAGGGATGTGGCATTATAGCTAGTCCCCCAGGAATGTCACATAACCACTAGCTTAGCTTACCTGTGCCTCAGCCTCCAGTGCATGCTGTCATTGAATGTCACGAATACCTAGAGAGGTTACACATCTTGGGAATTTTTCGCCTCCTCACAGAATTAATTTTGGTTTAATCAAAACCTGGATCTAGTCTTTAGTTCTAGAATATGACCCGTCACAACAGACTGTGATTTTGTGGCATCTGTTTCTGCTACCAGTTCTGTGCTGTGTTTTGTTAAGCTTAGATTCCTTTTCTTCCCCCTCAACCTCCCCGGTGTACTGACTGACTCTATGGAAGAATGAACGTTGACTCTAGGGTATTACAGTATACAACTTTGAAGGGTTTTATGGAACAAGATATTATGGTAACAACTAACATTTGTATACCCTTTTATAGGTTTAAACCACTCATATATGATTTTATTAATTCATTTATTACTTGGTACAGCCTTGTAAAAACTAGAGTAGAGAAGCTCTTATCATTTTTTTAAAGATGAGAAAACTGACGCTCAGGTTAAATGGGATCTTGTTCAAGTTTCACTGCTAGTAGGTGCAAATATGAGAATGTTCATTCTTTCTTTCATTCATTTAGCAGACAACAGATGCCTACCATGTGTTAGGGACTGTGAAGATTGTGGTGAAACAGAATCGAACTTGAGTCTTCTAACTCCAGATTCTGTCCCCTTTCTTCTATAGGGGATGTTCGCTGTGTTATGAGTTCTAATATTTTAGCCTAAGAGTTACCGCAGGGGCCTCACTCGATCATCGTGGTGCTAATGGGAACCCACTGTACACACACTGCACCACTCAGCTGAGCGTTCTCACTCCCACTTGGGCTGATCTGCGCCCCTTCTCCTTTTATTTATGGAAATTACTTTCTCTGCCTTTCTACTTTCAGAATTATCAGAAGAGTTTAAACGATCTCAATAAAGTTATCCTGTTAGACTCAAGTATTGTTGAGGCAAAGGCAGAGCTGGAAGAGGTGACCAGATTCCTGACTATTAAGGATAATACAGTGTCATTCAGCAAAGAAAAGGAGAGAAGGAAAATTGAGATTCAAGAGGTATTTGTAATTGGTTATCTTTGAAATTACTCTTGAGGATCTTATATTGGATTCTAAGGTCATATTCCTCTGAGTTCTTTAAACATTTTTTCATTTTGTGTTATTTTTCTGATAATCAATGAAAAATTTTAACCAATTTTAAAGACGAAAGTTTTCCTTTGCTGTGGTAATCAGCCATTCTATTTCCCAACTTGGGTCCGTGGGCAATATTGGGAGTCTGCATTACTGAGGTTCTTTTTTTCTTTGCCCCCCACCTCCCCTTCTGGCCTGTGGTTTGTATTGCTCCCATTCCAGATTGCTCTGGGAGCCTATGGCCATTGAGCTTTTCTTCAGGGTAGGCCTGGAGAATCCTGACAGGACTGACCCAGTTTCAGTGGCCTTGCAAACCAGAACCCATAGAGATTTTCCAGATTGGTTCAGACCTTTTTAGCACTCTGAAATGAGACTGGCCTCATCAGAGATCTTGGAATCCAAGAATCAAACCTGCCTTTGTGATTTCAGATAACTCAGTGTCTTGTGCTGGCTTTTTGCTTTGCCTTTGGTAAAGAATGTCAGCTCGTGAACTCCTGTGAATGCTTATATCATCCCATTTATCGTCTTACATTTCCACTAAAAGTAAGAGGCTAATATGTGAGAGAAGCTAGGAAGTTTTTTCCCCCTAAGAAGGGAAGAAAAAACTATTTTTAGGGAACTGAAAAATGGAAGTTCACTTCTCTGTTAAATGTAAAGAAATAAGTAAATGTAAAATTTATCATGAAAAAGAAATAAAGTTGTTCTAGGTCGTCTTTTATACAGCAGCTTTATTCATGGAAAATTATTTAAAAATTTTGTCACATTTTCAATGTCAAAACATTTTTTAAAACTATGGATACTTATCTTAAAACTTCTCTTCCTGAAAAAAGTAGATTTTATGACTTATTACAAATTACACATTTTTCACTTAGAACTTGACTAAAATACAACCTACTTGTGTTTTTCAGTTGGTTCCCATTTTAATAAATGTAACTTGGGATGTGTGTGGTGGCTGTTGTGTCACAGTATAATTTTTTTCCTCATGAAGGTGAATGAAGGCCATGAAGAAGAGCCTGAGAGGACCTCAGAGGAGGTCTCCACTGACTGCCTTGCTTCTGAGAAGGGGGACACAAGCAATGGGCCACCAGAATACTATGAAAAACTGTCAATCATCAAGCCTAACAATGCCTATGAATTTGGTCAGGTTATAAACGCCATCAGTAGTAGGAAAGATAAAGAAGCTTGTGCACACCTTTTAGCCATCACTGAACCAAAAGATTTGCCAGTGTTGTTGAGTAACAAACTTGAAGGGGATACATTCCTCCTCCTCATTCAGGCTCTGAAAAATAATCTTATTGATAAAAATCCCTCACTGGTGTATCAGCATCTTTTATATCTGAGTAAAGCAGAAAGGTTTAAGGTAAGTGGCAAAATATCGTATTAACATTGATATTTTTTTTTAGGGTTTCTATAAATTTAAAATGAAAATTTTTTATGCTAATATAGTTTTTCTCTTTCTTTCAGATGATGTTGACACTAATTAGCAAAGGCCAAAAGGAGCAAATTGAACAGCTCTTTGATAACCTCTCAGACAGGCCAAATAAACATTTTACTTTAGAAGACGTACAAGCCCTAAAAAGGCAGTATGAGCTTTAAATCAAGATTATTGTTAGATTTCTTCCATGCATGTATCTGTCCCAGTAATGTTAATGAAATGGTATTGTAATAGAGTAGCATGGATAAAACCTGGCTTAGAAAAGATCCCTTGGTCTGGACTATAAAATATTTTACTTATTTTTATACATAGAACATGTATATTCTACAATCTCCTTTTTATTAGTTGTAAATATTTTCTTATGTACCAGCACTAACATCTTTATATTTAATAATAAGTATATTTGGAACTTGTTAAAATGCATTTTAATTTATATTATACATTTTCTTTTAATAACTCGTTAAAAACTTGAGTTAAATTACATTTTTTTGGATTATGGAGTCCTCTTAAGTTTGATAGAAATGTGTTTCTTTAAAATTCATTTTTAAAAGTGGAGATCAGTAAGAGTGATTATTATATCACCTTTATTTCCTGCCAAGATATATATAAATCCCATTTTATACTACTTGCGGATTATATTCCACTAAGATGAAATGCAATATAAGTCTGTCATATGAAATGATTATTAAATTGTGATTATTACTTTAGAACTATAAGAGGAACGTATTTTTTCTAATATGGAAGCATTGCCTAATAACAAAAATTGCCAAAAACTTCTACCAGTTTTTACTAGATTTTAAAAAACTACTTTCTCTTATATATTGCTTATATAAGCAATAACAAAACAACCATTATATAATAGCAAACCAAGCCTGCGTTTCTACTTGAATTGTCACCTCCACATTTTTCTCAAACATTTAAATGTCTTCTTCCCCTGCCCCAATCTTTTTTTCCCTTTAAGCATGACCATATTTATTCCCTTAATGTAAAAGGGAAAGTGAAGACCTCTTATCGCATTGAGCGCTCCTTTGTTAACTGGGTCAAAGTAAAGGTATTTCTTACAATACAACATTTAGGTCTCTATCAGTGTACTGTCATTTATTTCTGTAGTCTTTAGTCAGTTCTTTTTCTGGACCATTTTCTTGTTCTTTAGAAGTGAGGATGAAAGATGAATATTATGGAATCTTTTTGAATTATAAACTATTCTAAAAATCTTTGTGGGTAAATGGTACCTTTCAAACTGTGCCATTTTTCTTTTAAACTGTTCTTTCCTTTATTCACAAATGAAAAATCTACTGTAATGGGTATTTAGTCTTCAAGCAAAGTTTTCTTCTTTTTAATGTTATTAAATTTTTGTAAAGGTAAATGATAGAGTGTTAGTAACTTCACAGTAGAGACATAAAAAGGAAACGTTCTCTTTTGTTAACGGTTACATACCCAGCACCTAGCTGGACGGCGCTGAGCTGTCCGGCATCAGCAACCTCTCCCTCAGAGGAGGTGGAAAGCGGTGAGTGAGTGCCAGGCCATCTCAGTCCTCTGGGCTGTGGCTGAAGAAACCCATTTCTCCAGCAGCACCCAGAGTGCTGAAGTGGGACCTCCATGACTGAGGGGAGGGCAGAGAAAGTGAAGGAAGCAGATGAGAATATCAAAGGGCATTAAAGGAAAGTGGTTCCTGCTGACAGCTTCAGGACTTGCACAGGAAGTCCTGGGAGTACCCCACTCAAGGATCTCCCCACCGGGTCAAGGGCACCCCTAACGCCCCCAGTGCTACACGCACACCTCCTCCCATTCTTGTGCCCGGATCCTTGTGCGTGACCCTGAGTGCGGTGGCAGCGAGAAAACGTCGGAGTGTTCTGAGAAAAACAGACTCGTGTCTGTGGGCAAAGGAGAAACCATGAACTGGAGCTTTAGCACCACCTTCTGGAAAACAAAAGAAGTGTTTCCAGCAGCGAGCCTGGTGAGTTTTAAGAAGAAAGGACGTAAGAGGTTAAGAATTCTGCCACAAGATTTCTAGTGATTACACAGAGCAAGAGGAATGCCCAGTCCTGCCCTTGAGAGCATTAGGGAAGGTTTCAAGGAAGTAATTTTGTAGCTTGAGAGAAAAGGACATAGCAGACAGAGGAAACAGGAGATGCAAAGGCATGAAGATGCATGTTGAAGCTGCATGTTGAATCCAAGTGTGAAATAACTGGGCATGTTCAGGGAACTGCATGTAATCTTAACGTGAGTGGAGTACAAAATTTGTGTGATAAACCTGAAGAAATGATAGTTGGATAGAATGGAAAGCTGTATGCTGCATATAAAATGGTAGAAATATCAGAGTTTTAATTATACAGTTTCCTTTGTGAGTCAGGCATTACTAGTCTTAACCAATACCTGGTTTTCTTGCCCTTCTGGGCACACATAAGGCTGTATTTTCAGCCTCTTTGTGATTGGTTAGGGCCACGTGACCAGTTCCACCAACAGGGTAGAGGTAGAAGTGATGTGTTACTTTTGGGCCAAAGTATTCAAGAGCTGGCGCAGAGGCCTCCACGGTCTTTCCCTTGCTAGAGTGACTGAGAAGGTCTCAGGTTCCAGTTAGCGGGTTACAGGATGATGACACCTCCATCAGCCTGGTTCTGTGAGTCGGTCTGAAGCACAGTCCTGCCGATCTTCATTGGACGAATAGCGTGAACAAGAGACACTTTTTTCTGTAAAGTCACTGAGATTTTGGATTGTTTGTAATTATATCCAGACTTAACCTCTCACAATCTGTCTCTGTATCTCTTCTGCCTTAAGCCCTTAAATCTTTCTTGAGCTCCCGACCTGTAAAAACAACTTCAAACCGTTCATCTCCACATGGATGTCTCACAGACACTTCAAATGTAATACGCCCCAAACTGAACTCAGTTCCCTCAAACCCAAACTTCACTTACTTCGTATCTTGTGGGAAGTTAGCAGCATTCATACACTGGCCTAAGACAGAAACTTCAGATTCATCCTAGACTTTTCTTGGTCTCTCGAACTCTGCATCCATTATTTCACCCAGGTGCACTGTTTCATTAACCAAATACAGCACAGCCAACATTGACTGGTTTTGCACAGGACGTTTCCCTGTTCCAAATGCTCTCCCCTCTTCCCTCCAAAAAACAACAAGGCTAATTCTGAGTCATCCTTTAAGTCCAGTTCAAATGTCACCTCCCAGAGGATTTTCCTTACCTGCCTTGGCTGAGTTAAATGATCTTTCTTTTCTCATATTGCCATCTGCGTAGCTCTACCATAGCTCTAAGCATCGTTTTGGTGTTTTGAGTTGACTTGTCTAAGACAGAAAACATCTAGTTCTATTCCCCATATTGCTCAGCAAAATGCCTGGCACAAAAGAGATTCAATAAATCTTCATTTGATGAATGAGAAGCATTACTAACTTTATATTTTGCGGTACATATATTACTTAAAGTATTTCAGTAGAATGTTAGCATTTGTTTTCTCTAATGGGTTGCTGTAAATCATGCATCTGGAAGTAGAAAAATCTCAGAGTAATTTTATATAGAGTGAGGGTGATTTATCATGAAAGCTTAAACTCATGCCTTAGGGACCTTATAAGCATATTTCTAGACATAAGAGTGAAAGACAAAATATTAAAACAGAAAAGAAGGGAAAAAACCCAAAGGCTCTAAATTAAAACCGTATGTGACAATACTTACTAGGTGCGTAACACTCAAGCAATCACAATCACTGGGCTTAAGTTTGCGGATTTTAAATGAGTAGTAAATATCATCGAGGCTGACATTATGTTTGTTGTGAAATAATATGAAAATACCTTTTAAGCTATACACTGGTTCATGGACAATATGAAAGCTCCCTGTGTGTAGAACCTGAATCTAGGGTTCCACATCTCCTAACCACGGACCATCGATTAATGTCCAGTCTCTGCAGTTGTTACCACATGACCCTATGTCCACTACCCCTGGTTACCTTCAGCCTCTTAAACTTAACTGAAATAACTGAGGCCATCCCATATGCCCGCTCCAATCAGCTTCCCTTCCGTTTGACTTAGCACCAAATTTTCCCCACTCTTTTCTCAGAAAGTAGTCTTCCCTCTCCTTTCTAATGCCGATACATGATCCAATCCCCTTTTCAAGGACTTTAGATTAACACCTTTTTTGCATCTGTAATATGTCCTTTTCTGTGGCTGCCTTCCTCTCAGCCTTCAAACCAACTCAACTCTTCCCCACCTAAAGAAAAGTCCCTCTAAGCTTCCATCCTTTCCTACACCATCACACAGTTGTGTGCTGCGTAATAATGTTTCAGTTAACGACAGACGGTATATACAGTGGTGGTCCCATAAGATCAGAACCATATAGCCTAGGTGTGTAGCAGGCTATACCATCTAGGTTTGTGTAAGTGCACTCTATGACATTTACACAATGACAAAATTGCCTAACAACGCATTTCTCAGAACACAGCCCTGTCAAGTAACATATAACTGTATTTTTAAAAATAGATAACTTCCTCCATCTTTCTGACCTCCCAAATTTCCTTTCTTAAAAGAAATTTGGAGGCTGGCCCTGTGGCCGAGTGGTTTAAGTTCGCACGCTCCACTTCAGCGGCCAGGGTTTTTGCCTATTCGGATCTTGGGTGCGGACATGGCACCGCTCGTCAGGCACCGCTGAGGAGGCATCTCACATGCCACAACTAGAAGACCCACAACGAAAATATGCAACTATGTACTGGGGGGATGAAAAGCAGGGGAAAAAAAAAGATTGGCAACAGTTAGCTCAGGTGCCAATCTTTAAAAAAAAAAATTTGACTTCTACCTCCCATCACTATTGAAACTGCTCTTAACAACCTTGATCAAACACAGAAGCCTTTTCTTAGTCATAGAATTGAGTTACATTGTAGTCTGAAGAGGTTTTTTAGAGATCGTTTCATCTAAATCTAATCCCTTTATTTATATCAAAACCCAAATAACACAAGAGAATATTGTGTAATGTGAAATGCTGAGAAACTGTGACTGTCTTGGTTTTGCCCTTTTGCTGACATTTGTGGGCAAAGGAGGTGAAATTGGAAGGTGAAGAAGCAAAGCCTTAGGGCAGCTACAGCACTGAATCTAAACTGGCTATTCTATTGGTGAATTGCTCAGAATGAGCAATAATTTATCTAGGCAAATTCAGAGTACCTCCATCATCAACGAGGTCTCAAAATGCAAAGGCTCTACAAGCTGACGCCAGAAAGTGGTGTCAAATATTGAGAATTTGATGTTTGTCAGGAAAGCTTCAAAGACATGCAACTGTAAGTTTAACCTTTTCATTTCCACTTCTTATGCATCTTGGTGAAAACTCACTTCATGTGATCAACTTGTGGTGCCTCACTGTTAGAAACGGTGTACTCTTCACTAGAGGCCTTCGCAGGGGGAAGGCCAAAAGGGTTGATGCTATGTTGTGTGCAAAGAGATTAATTGTGAGATGTAGCAGAACATTATGTTAAAGTGATTTCAAAGATATTTTCTTGGGGCCAGCCCGGTGGCGCAGCAGTTAAGTTCACACGTTCTGCTTCAGTGGCCCAGGGTTCGCCCGTTCAGACCCCAGGTGCGGATCTACACACTGCTTGTCAAGGCATGCTGTGGCAGGTGTCCCACATATAAAGTAGAGGAAGACGGGCACAGATGTTAGCTCAGGGCCAGCCTTCCTCAGCAAAAAGAGGAGGATTGGCAGCAGGTGTTAGCTCAGGGTTAATCTTCCTCAAAAAACAAAACAAAATGAAGATATTTTCTTACACTTGTTTTCTAATATATTATGGGTTTTGCTATCCAGGAACAGGATGGAGCAAAGTCTGTCCATTTGGACTTTGTTTTACTCCCCTACTAGCCAGTTGGCACCACTCAGACCAAAAAGACCCCTCAAGACTGATGTAGAAGTCATAGAATCCTGCATCTCTCAATTCTCTACTCGAGGGATGTCTGTTAGCAGAAATCTCTGTCTCCAGAATATAATGAATTTTGTCAAGGTTACAGGTTTTGATGCCTTTTGCCAAAAATCAAATAAAAGAGATGGTTGAAGGCTGATGGTAGAAAGGTAAATGAAAAACAAGCAGGAGACAGAGTATAAGAGACTCTTACAGCTGCCTCCTCTCTTTTTATCAGGAAACTGCTTTAGAGCATAAATTTTGGCATCAGATAAACCTGGAATTAAATCCCAACTCTGATACTCAGGGGCTGTATACCCTTGAAGACTTTAGGTTCCTCATCTGCAAAATGAGGAGAGAGATCTTCTTACCATTCAGGATTGTAGCATTACATAGATCATGTAAAATGTCCGATGGTAGTTAATAAGTACCTTATCTTTCCTTCTATGTGTAAATTGCTTTCTTCCCATAAGTATACTAATCTCATTTATGTTGTTAGGATAAGAAAGCTCTTTTCAAATACTATGGACACCTTCACAGATAAGAGATACCCATTTAAGACCCCTCCAATAGAAATAGTATAGCCAGAGACATGGCTGGCCTTGGACATCTGGTGCCATCTCCTAGAAATTAGTCATGTTACAACAGCCAAGAGATTACGCCACAGGTTGAGCTGCACAGAGAATCTATTTGTAATAGCACGTATCCTTCTTTTCCAACCTGTCACTGTTCTGAGGGTGAGCCAGCACAAACAGTCGTACATTCAGAGTCTGGCATAGGCTGGTGGGTGCTTAGTAAATGTTGCATAAAAAATCTAGAGGACATTTCCCAAAAAGGTGCTCTGGTTTTGAACATTCAGATTAGAGAAGTTCCTACTGTTGAGAAGTTTATAATGACACTCTATTTCTTAAACAGTAGTTCTTGGAATATTTGCATCAGAATCACTTGAGAATCTTAGAGTCCAAGGGGTTGGGAATCTGACTTTGAAAATATCTCTGTGATTCTTAGGCAAGTTGGAACATACCACCCACTGTCCTGGAAGCCGAGTGTACAATAACTAATATCTGAGTTTCATAAACATTGTAAACTTAACTAAGTATTTATGATCCTCTGAATAAAGTATTGTAGGGGACAAATAAAAAAGATAGCTCCTGCTTTTAATGAGCTTATGACTAATTTGGAAGAAACAGAAAATAAAACTAAGTCCAAGAGACTCTAATGGGGAAAAAAAAGCATCAGTGAAATGTTCAAGTGTCAAAGTAATTAAAACAGCCAAGCTCAGTTAATCAAGAACGTTTTCAGGAAGAGGTAAAATCTAAGGTTTTCAAATAGAGTTGAGTAGATGAGAAGGAAGAGCTCAGTATGATTGAACTACTTTACTGTAGAATGTCCAGTATCTCAATGCATTACAAATTTAGCTTAAAACTCTGCCACTGCAGCATGCTTCACTGTGTAGCAAGCAGAAACCAGACAGGATACTTACAAACCAAACTGACTTGGTTTTCTATTTCTCCTTAGCGTTATCATAGTGACCTAAGTCAAATCCAAAAATAGCTGAAAATTTAATCTTACGAGCTGCCATTTGACCTTTTTTATGTCAGTTTTCCACTCAAATAGGACCAAGTATTTGCTATAATTAAGCAGTGGGTTGGGAGGACTAGTTCAACAAACAAAATTTCAATCTTAATTCATATTTGTGCTAAAACAAGGGCAAAGATTTCACTAGGATCGTTTTAATAAAAAAGACAGACAATGGGGCTGGCCCAGTGGCATAGTGGTTAAGTTCGCATGCTCTGCTTGGGTGGCCCAGGTTTTGTGGGTTTGGATCCCAGGCTCAGACCTACATACCACTCATCAAGCCATGCTGTGGCGGTGACCCACATACAAAATAGAGGAAGACTGGCACAAATGTTAGCTCAGGGACAATCTTCCTCATCAAAACAAAAAACCCAGACAATAACAAATGTTGGCAAGGATGTGGAGAAATTAGAAACCACATATATTGTTGGTGGAGTAAACGGTACAGCTGCTGCTTTAGAAAACAGTTTGGCAGTTCTTCAAAAAAGTTAAACAGTGTTACCATATGACCCAACAATTCTATTCCTAGTATCACACCCAAGAAAACTTAAAACACATGTTCACATAAACACTTAAATACAAATGTTCATAGCAGCATCATTTATAAGGTGGAAACAACCGAAATGTCCATCAACTAACTGATGAATGAATAAACAAAAATGTGGTATATCCATATATAATAAAATATTACTCAGCCGTAAAACGGAATGAAGTACTGATATATGCTACTCCATAGAGGAACCTAGGAAATGTTGTAAAGTGAAAGAAGCCAGACACAAAAGGCCATTCATATAAAATGTCTCGAATGGACAAATCTATGCAGATAGAAAATAGATTAGTGATTTCCAGGGGCTGATAGGAGGGGGGGATGGGAACTGCTAATAGGTACAAGGTTTCTTTTTGGAGTGATAACAATGTTCTGGAATTAGAATGTGATGATGGTTGCAAAACCTTGTGAATATATTAAAAACTACTGAATTACACACTTTAAAAAGGGTGAATTTTGTGATATGTGAACCATATCTCAATTTTAAAAATTGAGGAAAAATAAAGCAACTCACCAATGCAGACAATAACTTACTTAGAGGCAGAGTCCTCCAATCAGTCCAAAAAGGCTACCCCTCTAAGCTTGTCAAGAATTTACCAGAAGGAATAAAGCTGAGGATGAGTGAAAGATTAAATACTTCCAATCTATGACTGGAAACAAGGTAAAGTTGTCTACTTTTACCATTCCTATTCAACACTGTAGTTATTGAAGGTTGAAGCCAGTACAATAAGGCCCCCCCCCACACACAAAGAAGTTACTAAAGGCATCGAGATTGCAAAGGGAGAAGTAAAACTGACTTTATTTGCAGATATGATTGTCTATGTAGAAAAATCCTATAGAATCTACTAAAAAGCTATTCGAATTAATAAAAGTGACATAAGTTTCTAGGATTCAAGATCAATCTACAAAAATTAATTGTATTTCTATATACTGGAAATGAATCCGAAATTGAGATTTTAAAAAAGATCTGTACACCGAAAACTACAAAGCACTGTTGAGAGAAGTTAAACCCAATAAATGGGTAGATACACCATATTCATGGATCAGAAGACTCAATATTGTTAAGATTTCAATTTTCCCCAAATTGATGAAAGCAATCACCATCAAAATCCCAGCAGGCTTTTTGGTAGCAATCTAGAAATTCCAGTATAAAGGTAGTATTCGGAGCTGTGGGAAAAGGACAGATTATTTAACAAACAGTGTCATCACAAATAGCTTTCCATCTGGAAGAAAATAAGATTGGACCTCTATATTATACTAAACAAATTCAAGACAGATTAAAGCAAATGTAAAAAATTAAATAAAAATATCACAAGAAATCTAGGAGCAAGGGAGACCTTAACCATGACTAGAAGATCTGAAATGCAGAATTAGACATATTTGACAATAGAGCTTTCATATGGCAAAAACAATAATACATGGGTAAAGAGTGTATGGGAAACCTCTGCACTATCTTTGCAACTTTTCTGTAAATCTAAAGATATTCCAAATAAAATTTGAGAATAAAATAAAATGCACAGCAATAAAGTCAACTTTATATATTATGATATAGCTATTATAATAGCTCTAATATATAATAGCTATAATAAAGATCTCTTTTAAATTGCCAAGGAGAAAACCACCCAAAAGAAAATAGGCAAAGGATATAATAGTCAATTTACAGAAGAGCAAATCAAATACCACCATTCCCCTCCTCCCATCAAAAAGAAAACACACAAAAAGATGTACAAATTAACTAGTGGTAGGCACACGTAAAATCAGGTAATAGATATTACTTTATCCCAAACAGTCTTGCAAAAACTATAAAACTCTAGTATCTATTGTTGGTGGAACGCAGGGGAAAGTAGACTCATGTATTGTTAGTGAAATTGTAAATCATGACAGCCTTTTTGGGAAGGCAATCTCATAACCTTGTTAAAATTAAAATACATATACTTTTCAACCTAGCCATTTGATTTCCATGAATCTATCTCCCATAATTAAAACTAGCAGAAAATAAGGACTTATATATGAGGATGTTTCTTGCAGTGTTTTGTAGTGAGAAAAAAAAAAAGACACAAAGTGAACGCCCATCAATATGCAGCCATTAAAAAGAATGAATTGGAGCTATACCAGTTGACTTGGGCTGATTTCTATAAGATATTGAGAAAATCAAGAAAATAATCAATGCTGGGCTGGCCTCGTGGCTCAGCAGTTAAGTTCACATGTTCCGCTTCAGTGGCGGCCTGGGGTTTGCTGTTTTGGATCCTGGGTGCAGACCTACACACTGCTTGTAAGCCATGCTGTGGCAGGCGCCTACGTATAAAGTAGAGGAAGATGGGCACAGATGGTAGCTCAGGGCCAGTATCCCTCAGCAAAAAGAGGAGGATTGGCGGCAGATGTTAGCTCAGGGCTAATCTTCCTCAAAAAAAAAAAAAAAGAAAAGAAAATTAATGCATATATGCATTGTGTATGATGATATGAACATGAAGAAAACTATAGTATCATACATACTTGGTCATTTGTATTAGTGATGGGGAAAGGTAATGTGAAAATAAAGGCAGAGAAAAGAAAGAAGGGAGCAAAGAAAAAAAGGGAAAGGAAAAAGGAGGGGAAAGGGAAATGAATTCTTTTGTGCATGTTTAAACTCTCAATAGCAACTGTCTCTAAAACATCAGTTTGCACGTTACCTCTAAAGCAAAAATGATTTATCTAGCTGAAAGTATTACATTTTCCTTAAACAAACAAAAGGCCCCCCCCAAAAGCAAAATTAAAATGTCTTGGTTACACCCACCCTGAAAAATTATGTTCCAGTAGCCGTCATACATCCCAGAATATTTATAAACTAACATATTTAGTGTAAAACCTTGTTAAAAGTGCCTTTTCTGCCACTGTCTTGTTTCAAACAACTTACTCTAGTGTAGAATGGAATAAACTGACTGGTCACCAACTCTGAGGCCTAAGTCCACAAACATTCTCATTCTCTTTGCTCAGGTATTCTGTCTCATCAAAGCAAGTTTATCCTCAATTCCCTCTTCATATATAAAGTACTTATTAAGTAGATACTTATAGGAAAAAGAAAAGGAAAGACAAAGTCTTTGCCCTCAAAAGCCTACAGTTTTTTCTTTTCAAGATTTCTGTTTTCTCTGTATCCTGAATTTAGAATTTGGAGGCACCTGGTATACATGGTATTATGAAATATCTAAGTTTTACCTCCTTAATGCAGGACAAAAAGATCAGAAATAGGTGCTCCAATGCTATTAGGCAAAAGGCTGGGAAAAAAAATAATAAAAGCAGGACTATGTTGTCACCAGAGAGGCAGCAAAATCTACACAGTCTAGGTTTAGTAAACTCTTAGAGAGGAAAGAACTTGCCATTCCTTACTGCTCATATTATATGGATGAAAATGAATTGCTTACTAACCAAGAAAACCTGGCGCTCTCAGCCTTGACAACAATTTCTACCAAACATTGAAGGAAGACATAATTCCAATCTTACTCTGATACTGAAGTTTATCGCAAGAGGTTAGTTTAACATTTGAAAAATCAAATTTGCCATATTAAAGGAATAAATCACAATTATATGATAGATGCCCCCTCCACCCCTTGCCAAATAGCAGCCAATAAAATTCAACAGATCGCCCAAGGTAAAAACTCTTGGCAAACTTAGAGTTAGAAGAGAATTTAATAAATTTGATAAAGGGTATCTACAAATACACCTGTAGCAAATATCATAATTAATGGTTGAAATGTTGAAAGGTTTCCCTTTGAGATTATCAACAAGTCAACAATGTGCCCATAACCACTGCTATTCAGCAGTAAACACTTGTAGTCCTAACCAGTGCCAATGGGCTAGAAAAAAAAAATCTGATATAAAGATTGAAGAGGAAGAAACAAAACAGTTTGCCACTTATCGGCTATGCAACTCTGGGCAAAGTACTTAACTGCGTACTTCAGTTTCCTCATCTGTAAAAAGGGGATAATGAATACCCCTTCACAGAGTTGTTCTGAGGAGTAAATAAGTTAATATTTTAAAAGTATGTAGAAAGTGTCTGACACTTCAAAAAATCATTACACAAAACCAGCTGTATTCCTATGTACTATTAGTAACAAACAGAAAATGACATCTAAAAAATATCAAGTACCTGGGAATAAAATTTAACAAAAGACGAGCCAGCCCTGATGGCCTAGTGGTTAAAGTTCAGCATGCTCCACTTTAGTAGGCCAGGTTCAGTTCCCAGGCACAGAACCACATCACTCAGCTGTCAGTGGCCACGCTGTGGCGGAGGCTCACATAGAAGAACCAGAAGGACCTACAACTAGAATATACAACTATGTACTGGGGCTTTGAGGAGAGGGGGGAAAAAAAGAAGATTGGCAATAGATGTTAGCTCAGGGCAAATCTTTCCCATAAAAAAAAAATTAATGAAAGATGTGAAAGACCTCTGATAATTATAGATTCAATGAAATACCAATCAAAATTGGTGGAACTCAACAAGGTTATTTTTAAATGTTTATGGAAATGTAAAGTGTCAAGAACAGTCAAGATACTCTCTAAAAAAAAAAAATGGTGGCAGACTTGCCTTACTAGATATCAGACAAATCTCCAAGTTTGATATCTAAATTGTCCATTAATCCACCTGGGAGATCTCTTTCTGGAATGCTCATCCATTAAGTATGTCTACATAGTTCCTCCATCACTTCCTTTAGATCTTTGCACAAATATCATCTAAAAAGAGATCTCTCTGGTTTGCCCTGTTTAAAAAGCACTATCCAATACCTCTAGTTTATTTCCCATCCTGTATTTTTCATAGCACCCATCATGACATTATTCTAAGCTCTGTATATATGTTTATTATTTACGTCTCTCTCCCAACTATAATATGAGCTCGCTGCAGCCAGTGTGTCTGTTTATTTGGTACAACGCTGTATCTCCAGATCTACCTTGTTACTGTGTTAAACAAAAAAATAAGCTGGCAGAAATCACAAAAATTCTGACTGGCATGTGAAGTGTAATGAACACTATTTTGGGCATTCAAAACCAACCAGTATATAAATACTAGCTTTCAGCAGTGATATCCCAAACTTTAATAAGGGAAATAAATGAAACAACAAACTCATTAAAAGTAGCCATACAAAATGTAGCTGAGGGCCAACCTCACTGGCCTAGTGCTTAAGTTCAGCACCCTCCACTTTGGCGGCCCAGGTTTGGTCCTGGGTGCGGACCTATACCTGTTAGTGGCCAAGCTGTGGGGCAGCCCACATACTAAAAAATAGAAGAAGACTGTCACGGATGTTAGCTCAGGGGGAATCTTCCTCAGCAAAAAACCCCACCAAAACGTAGCCCCGAGAATCTTGATGGCTCTGGATAGAAAGGCAAAATGATCTAAGGAGTGGTTTAGGTATTTTGTTCACATCACATAGGAATTAATAGCTCTGATGGTTTTCATCATATAGTTTATCCTGTGGTGATCAAAGTTTATATTTAGATGATATGCTATGGAAAGTCTTACATATTTACAGATTAACTCAGTTCCCAGTGAAAATAGGTTAAGAGTAATGGATTGTGTGAATTTAATATAAAAAGCTAACTAATTCAGTACTCTGAAGTTGGGAATTTGTACATTTAAGAGAACCCAGTTAAAGTGGTGGTCTACATAGTAAACAGTAGGGTATGCTACTATAAACTTTGTATTCTTCTCTCTCATTACCATGTAATTTTTCCCATAGGCCTTTAAAGAAAGCAAAGTGCAAAGGGTTTTAAAAGGATTTGGTGAGTTAAGGCCTGTCTTGAACCCTGGAGTATTCTCTTATTCTAGGGTAGCCCAAAGTTGAGTTCCAGGGGAATCTGGCTTGGTTCCAAATTAATTCAAGTTTGAAAGAACCCTGGGAAATGAAGGACCTTCTGAAGCCAGCTGAAAGGTTTAGACCATTTTAAAATGAGACTGAGGCAGTTCTGGTTGGGGGTACAACCAGAAAAGGGATGGGGTTAACTGAATACACTGGCTTCCTCATGGCATCAGTATTGCTGTACTCCTCCTAAAATCATTCACCTTTCCACTTAATCTTCAGTCTTCTAAAAAATGTCAAGAAGGCAGTCAACATAGTCATACAGATTTTCATGAAGTATTAACTATGTAACAAGAAAACAGAAAAACCATCTATGCTTTTATAGAGGCTAAGAGAACAGAAAGCTTTTAATTACAATTATTAGCTTGAATTTAATGGCTCTATTTCCATAAGCTAATGTTGCCAGAGTAGAATCCCATAAAATAGTCTTTTAAGATCTTTTTACTTTTCTGTTAAGATAACAATTTATAATACTTATTTCTTCACAATTATAAATATGTTTACTTTCCAACCAATTTACTTTAAAAAATAATGTTGATGAATAAAGCAGCTTCTTTCTGGAGGACAGGCAGGTATTAGACACGAAGAAAGGACAGTTTCTAACATTCTTTGTTGAGAAGTTCAGCAAATGCTTCCCTGCTGGCTGAGACCAGAATGCAGAATTATCTTAATGGCTTGCAATATTTATGAAAAACTACCCCATGACAAATGAATATTCCTGTTCATATAAAAATCTGTGCACAAACCATAAGGCAGTGATACATTAGTATTTACATTTATTTCATGTATGCAGTTTACACACTCATTCTTGAACAAAATTGGAATGCAAACAAATATACAAATATCATAATAGGCATTATCAAATAAAATAACTGGCACTAGTGTTATAAGCATATTAATGGAGCTGGTGAGAAAAAGTGATGGAAAAAGACTGCAGCCCATGGCATTTTTCTTTTTATCAAAAGAAAACGCTCAGTAGCACCATACTGGTAATACTTAAAAGAAACACATGAGATGGAACATTTTAACTGCTATCACTGAGGTTAACCTGTTTTATTTAAGTGAATTACACAGGAAGTTAACAGTACAGGCAGTATTTTGGCCAACTTCTGTTTATGTCAGCTGAACATCTTCCATAAACAAAAGCAAAAGAAAATAAAGCCAGCCACACGTGGACTCCTCCTTCAGTACTTGGTACAAACTCTGCGCCATGATTTGATTTCATGATTGGAGAAGATATGCATGTGTTTATAAAGTGAGGTTATGTAAAGTTATTCACTAAAGCCTGAGTGTGTCTTTGGTAGGCTAATACTTTTTCAGCATTGTCATTATTAATCATATTTATGTTTATCTATCCTGTATTTTTCTACATAAACCAAGGTGGCTAGAGAGGACATCATGGAAAACAATACAGCAAAATTCTCAAACAACTAGGCCCTTAAAATCCAGTCTATTCTAAAGGCACCAAGAATCAATGGGTGGAAACTTCCCCTTAGTGAAAGCTGAATTTTTTATAATACTTATAAACTAATAGAATTTTATTTTGCAGTTTTATGTATCTTATTTGGTGCTGTTAGTATACTTAATTACCTACCTTTACTTTTCTTCTAAGTTGGCATCAACAATATATAAGATTTATAGAGTACCAGATATTTCTATTTCAAAGTTGTGCAAAAACTGCCACAATCTTGCTCAAAGTCTCTAAGTATCCAAATGGTAGCAAATGGGCTGCATTAAGCTTTATGTATCCACATTGCATATGAACAAAAAAATGAATATGCCCACTTATGAATAGAAATGTTACAAAGAGTATCATATACTGAGAGTAACCTGCAAGGTTCTTTAAACAGTATCCCTTAGTGGTTTCAATAAAATGTCACTAACCACTTATCCCTAAGCATCAAGTTTTCTTTATAAGAATGCTGTAGAACTGCATTAGTATTTTATATTGATTATAAATTAAGCCAAATTTCTATCTAAATACACGTGTGTGCTTCAAGCAATGTTTTGTGGCAAACATACAAAACATACTTCTCTTAAGAATTATTGTCCTTATAATAATGCACTTTTAAAGCCTTCATTTCATAGTTTGGTAATTAAGATCCACATGAAACACAATGCTTTGCTGAACATAGAAAATGTATCTGCATAATGATTACATAACCTGGCATTTGCTGGTAACTTGAAACAAAGGAGTCACATGTAGTTCCACCAGCTCCAAACAAGGCTGTTGAGTGGTAATTATTTTGCAGCATTTATAGGTCTAAATTTCAGTCTGAATTGCAACTTTTAATTCCGTTGTCTGATGTGAGTGGTTGTTATTTGTTTCTTTTAGTGCTTCACCAAAATATAAATCAACATTGGGTTTTATTCCATTGTTACCATGTTCTTCAGCAATATGATTCAGCTGTGGAACTTCTGAACATGAAGCAGTTTTGGTAAGCACAGAAATGCTACACTGATGTGGGGAATTTTCCAGACGGTCGTTTTCTACCTCAGGAAGAATGTTTACAGTAGCAAAGCGGGCATGATAATCATTGGAACCATGACTACAAGAAGTTTTCATGCTTTCTAGGTCAGAACAACTAAATTCAGAAAAATGACTAGAGTGGGAATCTGCTACAGATGGCATACTGTCACTGAGGGATGGAGCCTCAAATTCACTTGAGTTCGTGCTTTGTTGTTCTAACAACTGTGCATCCATGTCCTCTCTGGTCTCATTTATCTTCATGTTACTCTTTTTTCTCAATTTACCACTTTTTGATTTTTTTCCTGCTGTTGCTTCTTTGGACCACTTGGTGGCACTGGATTTACCTTCAGGCAAACCAGTGGATGCACCACCAGTATGACTTCGGGTGGCACTGCCATCGTCCACACTACTGCTTCCACTGTTGTGTCTGAATTTGGATGGTTTCGATTCAATATCTACTTGTACCTCCATACTGTTACCTTCTCTGGAACATAAAAGTAACAAATATAAATACATTTCTGACGTCCTTTTTACTTTTATTCACATGACAGCAAAGGAGGAGGGGTTTCTGTGTGAAAAATTCAAAGACTATATAAAAGCTATCCAAACAAATTAACCAGGATACATTTTACTAAAAAAAACTGCTGGGAATAAGAGGATTGTCTTTATAATAATCAAACAAATTTTAAAAATGTTTTTAAAAAGCAGCTACATTTGTTGCTTATGTTATTTTAGGTACCAACCTTCTCCATTTTTTAGAACAGCTTTATTGAGATATAACTTACATATCATAAAATTCATGTATTTAAAAGTGCACAATTCAGTAGTTTTTAGTACATTCCCAGAGTTGTGCAACCATCATCACTAGCTAACGCCAGAACATTCATCATCCCCAAAAGAAACTCATACCCCTTAGCAGTCAGTTCCCATTCTTCCTTCTCCCCAGTCCCTGGCAACTACTAATCTACTTTCTGTCTCTATGGATTTTCCTATTCTGGACAACTCACCATTTTCTCTTCCAGAGAACTTAGTAATTGGTGACCATTATTCACGATAATTTTGCCTAATAATAGGGATAATTCTTCTAAAATTAATTTTAAAAATACTTCTGACTTTATAACAATTTTTTCCTTACTTGTCCAACGGGATGTAGGAATTCAGAATGGATCCTGCCATTGCTTTGGTGCTGGCATTATCACTAACTGTTCCCAAGCTGACGGTGCCAGATTCTCCACTTAGACTGTACCGTTCTTTCTGTACATCTGCTTGGACTTCCAACCTTAAAGAGGGGGTATCAAAAAAAAGCTGTTATTATACATATCAGCACTACCACAGTATGTATCTTTAATAATTCAATTAGGAACCCTAGTAACAAGAAGCTATTTTACAAACAACTACAAACATTATTGTTTTCAGTTTCCTTTTATTGGATTATTCAAATTCTGCTGCAGCACTGAACAGTATCAGCCATCCAAATAAAATGGGAAAAATTAGCTGTCTGCCAGGTAAAGTAGTAACAGAATAACACAGAAAGGACATAAATGATTTTAACTTAAATATGCTCCACTATTCTCACTCAGGATGTAGCACTTTGCATGCCTTGTTTCAGTGCAAAACACAAAATCCAAATACATTAAAAAATTATTCTACATGAAAGATCAGTGAATCAAAAAATCCTGGGCGTCTATATGGTAAAAATGGTTCTATAAATTTAACATCTGACTCTTTAAAAGACATAATAATATATACACTACTATAACTTAAGAGTTTGTGTTTAAAAGTAAACTACCTAAAAATAAATATGACCGATTTTATCTTTTAATTCATTTACTCTCCCCTACTTTGAAGAAAAAACAACAACAGCAACAAAGCTAAGAGAAGCAAAGAAGAGTGAATTAAAGAGGAAACAAGGGAAGATAAAAATGCTTTAATTCCTATTTATCTATATGGTTGTTGGTAAGACTTGGTGAGAATGAAATAACTATTAATACATAAAAGAACGCAGGCAGACTCTCCTGACCTCAGTTCATGCATTCCCAGATATCGTGACTCCAGTTGCTCTCCCAGAACTCAGCCAATGTCTCATTTCCTAACATCTAGCTGTTGCTGCCTCCAGAGATACGGTTCAGGCTTAAGTCCTGCCTTTACTGTGTCCACCGAAGCAGCTCCAGCATTGACTCAGAATGTAAAATCTGACAAGTGCAGTGGAAAAGCTGGCAGAACATCATGCCTTAGACTTAGTGTCTACTGCATGATGGGTATATTGTGATGCTTTGTGTTCAAAATTCTCATCTAATTAATAATTTGTAGTTAATGGAAGGCAAAAACAAAACAAAACAAATCACATTTTCCTTACCTGTTAAAACAGTTTACCATGGCACTTCCTGACAAACTCCCCGTTATACTGGCTCCAGCCAGTGCCATGGTGCTGGCTGTTTCACTCAGGTTGTCTCGAATGGCTCCTATTCGATCCATGTGGCTTCCACTTGCACTCAAACTGCCAGTCAGACCACCAACACTTCCCTCCCCTATGCTAGGGTTGTGTCTTGCTTCTGCTACTGAAGTTGTATCTAAATGCAAAGATTTCAAAGAAATTAAATAAGTATGATTATTAACTTCCCTCTTCTTAAATTTCAGATAGGACATTTTATCACATAAAGTATAAAAAATACACAGAATAAAAAAGATGCCTGGAGCCAGGGACCCATAACTATCAGATAAGAGTAAAGAGAAATATCTTAGAGAGTAAAGTTGGATTAAGAACCGACCCTCAGTTTTAAATGGTCACTACAATTAAAAAAAAAGAATCTAGAAGATTTAGAAATTCTATAAAGAACTTGATGGTTGAAAAATTTAACTGACCTTGGAGGAAAATTGTGCGACAGTTTTCAATAAGGCTGTCATTTAAAGAATGAATTATTCTCTAGGTCAATAAGAACGGGCCAAAAGTTGATTTCTAGATATATTCCACAGTTCCAATTGTCTACAAGCTATAACAAAATCTAATACCACTATATTCAAATTTTACAGTACTTTTCACAAGCTTTACATTGATGGATTCATTTATTTGCTCCAATATTTGAGTTCCTATTATATACCAAACAGTGTTCTAAGCACTGGGGACATAGCGAATCAAAGAGACCAACATCTTGCCCTCAAGAAGCTTACATTCTAGTTGTGGAGAGCAACAGATAAAATTATATGGTGATAAATGCTATGAGAAAAAATAAAGTAGCCTAAAGGGGAGTGAATAAAAGGCAGTGAGAGTGATGAGGAGTACATGTGTGCATACCTGTGCATTTTATATAGTGTGATCAGAGAAGAAGCTCTTTGATAAGGTAATACTTGTAGAGACTCAAAGGAAGTGAAAGAGTGAACCATGAAATCATCTGGGGGAAGAGTATTTCAGGCAGAGGGAATTGCAAGTTTAAAAGCCTAGAAGTTGAAGTGTGCTTGGCATCCTTGAAAACATCAAGGAGGAGTGGTATAAAATAGGAGAGTCACAAGAGATGAGTTTAGAGATGAAGTCCGGGACAGATCAAGTGGGCCTTAGGGATCATGATAAAGACTTTGGATTTTTTCCCCCTCAATACAGTTAGAAGCACTGGCAGAGTTTTGAGCATAAGAGAGACATGATCTGAGTTACGTTTTACAAGTATCACTATGGAATAGTGAGTGGCAGCTGAAAAGCTGATAGATCAGTTAAGAGGCTATTACAATTGTCCAAGAAAGGACAGTAGTTTGGACTAATGGAATAGCAGTGGAGAGGGTGAGAAATGGTTGGATTATGGCTACATATAGAAGGAAGCAGTAGAATCTGCTGATGGATCAGATGTAGGGTAAGAAGGGAAAGGGGGAGCATCCTAAGTGAGGGTTTTTGGCCCAAGCAACAGCAAGAATGGAGAGACTACTTAAAGAAGTGAGGATGACTGAGAGAACAACAGGTTTTACAGTCAAGAGTTTGGTTATAGACAAGTTAAGCTTGAAATTTTTGTTAGACATTCAAGAGCTATTTAAAAAGAAGGGTTAGATGTACAAATGTGAAGTTCAAAGGAGAGTTCTAGCCTAGATATAAACTTAAGAGCAGTCAGTCTATATATTATTTAATAGATGAGATTACCTAGGGAGTGAGTGTAGATAAAGAAGTCTGAGAACTGAGCCCTGGGAAACTCCAAAATTTAGAGGTTAGAAGAGGAAAATGAACCAGCAAAGAAGACTGAGAAGGAGTGGCCAGGAGATATGATGAGATGAGAAGTGGTTTTCCAGAAGACAACTAAAGAAAATGTTTCAAGAAGGAAGGCATGGTCTACCACGTCAGGGGTACTGTTATATTAAGATGAAAACCAAGAACAGACCACTCTATTTCGTAACACGGAGCTCACTGGTGACTCAACTTTGGTGGGGTGGTAAAGATAAAATTCTGGAGAGGTAGGGACCAAAATCTGACTGCAGTGAGTTCAAGAGAGAAAGGGAGGTAAGAAGTGAACATCATCTTTGCACATCTGCCTGATTATTTCCCTAAGACAAATTTCTAAAACAAGAATTGCCAGAAAATAGAACATGCAGATTTTTAAAGGTTTATTAACTTATACTCCTACTGGGAGTCTATGAGGGCCTTTTCATCTCCAGTTATTTTTCTAATCCATATTTCTTTGAATAACATTTGCTTGAAGACATTTTCTACTCATTTGCCATCTCTATTCTTTTATGAACTGTATTTTTCTTCATTTCCTTTTCTTACTGATTTGTGATGTTTTAGGCAAAATTTAAGATTAAAAGTCTAGAATTTCTGAGGCATATTTCCATTGAAGGTCAGGTACCTAGAGCTATTCCACCCTCTTTCATCCAGTCACCTTTCCTCAGCAGTTCATTTCGCTGATGTGCTTCTGGATGAACACTACTAGGCCTAGTAAAAGGTGGGCAATGGAAATTCTGATGGGTATGTCTTCTGCAGCCTCCCCCCTACTTAAACTATCAGTAAGCACATTTTTTTTCCTTTGCTTAAAGACTTACCCACAGCTGTGTTAGTTCCACCAACATTTATATCATTTTCATCATCAAATTCAATCCTGACTCCTTTACCATTGCCTGCTGAGACTCCACAACCTCCACTTCGACAGAGAGAAATTGGAACAACGCCATAGACATAAGCTAACATAATAGGAACACCAATACCTAAAGAGGAATTAAATTAGTCATTACAAACAAAAAATAAATCACAGAAAGATGAGTTTTGCAAAATCTTTCTGAGAGAAGGTGTACAGGAGAAAAGTGCTAGGGTTCTTACAACCCTTGCCAAAAGTGGATTTATCCAGCTGTCAATAGACACAAGCAAATTCAAAGGTTCTAGCCTTCCGGGTGATACACATGAGGGGAAAAGAAACAGATGTAAACCCTTTTCTTTTTAAGTAGCAGGGCTAAAACTGTATTTGGGGGGGAAAGGGTTATCAGCCAATAATAATTTACCAAGTATCCTAAGGCTAGGCTCTTGAGTCTATACTATTTTTAACCAATTACAGTTACTGAATGAGAGGCTTTCTGCAGGCTCAGCTTAAGTTGTTCTTAAATAAATAAAAAAGTAACTCTCTTATCTTCAACAATATAATGCTTTGTTTTCTAAAATTCTTCCACAAAACTTTAATTCTATAAAATTTGAGGTAATTAGTATTTTTAAGCATTTTCTTACCTACAGTTACTGCAGCTACAACTGGAGATACAATTACAGACAATGTTACACCACCTGCTATGGCCAAATTCCGTTTGTGCTTTGAGACGTCCTTGCCTTCGTATCGATTGTGAATCTTGAATTAAAAGTAAAAATGGGGGTGGGGAATGAAAAAGAAAATACATTACATATTTAATTCAAATGAAATAGACCTATATTTGCTAGAAATATAAAGAGATTTCTCTTACAAATTCATAGTTAAGTGCTCTAATTCAAGGTAAATGTATTATTGTTCTTAAACCATATTCTTACACATAATTTGCTTATTAATAATTTGCTTACATAAGACAGCGATTTAATAGATTCTACTTTGTGTTTACTTTTAAACAGTCTTAAGTAAAAGTAGTGTTTATAATCTTATTCAAGAATAGTATAATCATGTTTCGAGCAAAGAAGAAGGAATTAAGAATATTATTTTCAACATAGTTATGAGGTGGATGCTTGACTAACAGGATTACTTCTAAGAAATTTAGCATTCCCCAGGTTTCTTTCTAAATAAAAATTTGCTCCCCACAATCTTTTTTTAAAATTGACCTTAAAAAGCAGTACTAATAATAGCAAACATCATTAAAGAGAATCAATTTTTTCCTCAGATTCTTTTTTATGAAGAAAAATATTATCAAATGACTCAGAATGCTAGGCTCTCATTTATAGCTCGAAGCAAGGGATAGAGAGAGAAAAAAAGAAAGTAAATTATGCTGCCAGAGGACAGGAGTTAGATCTACTTAGCATCTTTGTACAGTACAGGTGTTAATAAACAGACTTTAGTATCACCATGGAAGTGGTTTGGGAGATACTATATGAACTTTGGGAAATAGCTCAGTATCTTTGTTCTCATGGTTTGCAAGGGCTAAAGCTTACAAAGTACATTTTCTCCTCTGTTTCAAGAGAGATTCAAAACAGCCTCAAAAGTGTACAGGTCATCTAAAATAAAATACTTGTACAACATTACAGATGAGGCTTAATAAAATAACCCGTTATTATTATGTGGTTATTTTACAGGCTGTAAAATACAATGAGTCTTGAGTGATATATTAAACAGTGAAAAGGCTGGGGTGGGGAGGTGGGTGAACATTCCTGGGGCAAGGAACATTTATATTTCCTAGTCAAACTCCTGTTTCCCAGCATTGACTACATGTTCCCAGGGAATGGGCCTCTATACTTCCTTAAATAGTATGCAGAGATGCAGGCAGAGATGGCAGACCTTCCCAAGGTACCTTTCATTATTCTTCAATGTTGTAGCTAATTCCTGCTCCTCCCCACTCCCATGCCTGGAAAACTTTGCAATGGAGTACAGAAAAGCCAAACCTAAAAGCTGGTAAATTAGACTGGCAAAGGCAGGCCAGAAGAAAGGAGTCTTCTAGAAAATTTTGCATCCTCAAGCACCAACGTTTAATTACAGTGATGGTATCATTCCACTATTTCTAGTCCAACTTAATTTTTTCTGTTTTACTGCTTTGTGCCACCTTTTCTATTTGTTACTGTAAATAAAGGCTCAGCTTTTAGGTATTTTATCAACTTAGCAGGTTTTCCTGGGCTAATGTATGTGCCTACACACCACAGAGAACACTGTTTCAATGGAAAAACAACTCATCAACTTGCAATTACAACCCTTTGGGTATATGTTTGAAAAAAGGAAACTTGTAACTGCACCTAAGACTTGAACAATGAGGTAAATAATCTCTCTATAAATTATTTGTAGGTGTGTGCAGTACAACAGTCTCTCCTTCCCTTCTCCTTCTAAGTATCTGACTAAACAGTTTTGTTTTGAGCAAAACCTTGCTTTGGATAACTACATGAAAAATTATTATAATCACATATTACATTTGGGACTTTAAGTTTAGTTACTTAAAACCTTCCAAAATGAACATTTGGCTCATAAATATCTATGTTTGTCCTTGGTTCAAATGTCAATTTTTAAAAAACAGGATGTATTGTTATTTTTCTGATTATAAAAGTAATATGTGTTGAATATAAAAAAATTTTGCTGTTATTAGGATGAGGATCAGCCTTGTTTTGAGTTTGGTTCCAAAAGTCAGAACTAGAACTAAATAAAACAATTTAAAGGGAAACAGATTCTGATTCAACATAAGAATTTTCTAGCGATTACAGCTACCTGGCAACAGAATGGGCTGCCTCATGAGTTGGTGGTTTCCTCATCAATGAAGTGCCCAAATGGCTAGACTGAAATTTATCAGGGATCTTATACAAAGAATTTGTACATCTAGGTCTAAATCCCAGTTCTGCTTCTGTGTAACTGAAAATAAATTACACAAACTTTCCTAAACCTCAATATTCCAACACATAAGTTGCTATGAGGTTAAGATGAGTCAAAGTACATAAAACACCTACCACACAGTCAGGGCTCAACAAACATTAGAGCTCCCTTTTTAAAGAATCCCTACACTTTTTCCTGCTTGGGTACAAGATTAGGATTAGATAATTTCTAAAGTTACTTCTCAATTCTGACATTCTATTAATTTAGATAGCAGCCGACTTCCTAGCCACTTCATAAATTATCCCTTTAATCTTTCAAAAAAGAATTATTTGCTTAGCTAATGAAGTATAATTCATCACTCATTGGCCAGTGGTAAGTATTGGTATTTGGACTTTCACAAGATTGTTATACTCTACAAAATAGTGTATTTACTAAGAGCAATAATCTGACGGAAAAAAAGTGCTTTGAACTAAAGTTGGAAATAATTCAGGAACTGGCTAATTATTCTTTGCCTGAAGGCATGTGTTATTTAGCTGTTAACTTTTTGTAGATCTGACTTTACAAGGATATACCCATGAGAAAAATGTCAGATGCGTATCCTTCAATACTTTATACTTAAAGTTGGTTTATAAGGCAAATGTCCTAAAGTTCTCAGTCAGATAATTTTAAAGCAAGTCTACTTTTTATACTTTTTGGTAAGTTCAGCTTACCAAACACTGAAAATTTCTTATGAAAAAAATAGTAATTGTTTTATACTGAAGATACTAAAAATGACATTTGTCTTTCAAAACAAATAAATTAAAAAAAGACAAAAACAAAGCAAGAATCATCAATCTGAAACCTAAAGATAAGATATGAACTAACAAGGAATTATGCATTTTACCTTACGGCCCACATAGACAGGAATGCCAATAATCATTGCAGGGATAGCGATCCCAGCTATTAAAGCAATTCCTACAGGAGCACCAACAAGTGTTCCCAGCTGCCACAATATTTTCTTCTTTCGGCTCCAGGGTTTCTTCCCCCAAAAAGTACATCCTGATGGACTAATGGAAAAAATTATAATGTAAAGTAACTGCTGCAAAACATCATAACAAATTACATCACATTAAAGCAATGACTATAAAAGAAGACTTCTCATACTTAGGAATGAGTTATTTTTTTACTCTTTGAATTCTGAGTTCATTAAAAGCCAAAAATCAAGGTAGGAACCACCATAAATTATATTAAAAGGATACTGATAACTGGGATTCGGGTTAAATATTTATCTCTAGTCCTCCATTAGCCTCAAAACCTTAGGTTAGTTTTTGAAGAGTGAATTAATGCAAAAAGTGCTTATTTTATCCCTGCTTTAGGCATACAATTATCTGATTAAATCATGAGTTCACTTTGTGGCCTAAATGAGGAAATTTATATATGAGAAAATTAATGTAAATATTTATGGCCTAGCATAATTACATGGGTCTTAAATACTAGCTTTCTAGTTTAACAAAAAAAGAAATCTCCATTTCCAAATTTTGACTAGTTATTAATCCCAAATGACTAGCACAATAATTTGGTTCCTTTTAAATTTATGTTACTAGACTAAAACAGATCCCTTTAAGTATCTTATAAACCCCAAGTTTAAAAATGCTTAGGATAATACTTTTTCCCAAAAAAAGTCCGCTGTGGTCTTACGATATAAAATTACATTTAGATATAAATAGGTGCTTCTATAAGCTTACCTTAGATAATGTAAATCTGAGATTTCTTTCATACACAACCAGCAAAACTCACAACCACAGACAGCACATGTCATGTGATTACAGCTCCCATCATTCATCTTTATTATATAAGCAGCACAACGTGGACATGGCTTTATATCATCAGCTATTAGGAAAACAGAGAGACCTGTTCAGTATATAAAACTGGTCTAAAAATTACAATTTCTAGTAGATAATCAATTGTAGCACTGCCAAAAAATCTTAACATGTATATTTGTTAACTGATAGCTTTAGCCTGCTATTTTTACCATATAAAGCATTTTTTCTTCTCTTCTGAGAAAAGAAACATTTTACATTAAATTTTCAAATTGTAAACATTTTTCAAACACAGAAGCAGAACAATGAGAACAAAGAATAACAAAATAATAAAAAGAGAAAGGAGAACCAAGGACAGTCATAGATAAATTGTGAACTATGTAAGGTTTGTTTTTGTCCCTACCCCATAGCTGCCTTCTCTGAGTGCCACTTCATGTTCTAGAACTTTCCTAACCATCTCCACTTAATTAAAACGTAGATATTCTATATACTATTCCTTTAGTGAATGAACACTAATAGGAAGCGACAATTTGATATTAATCTGAAGCACTATATACAAAGGACTATCAGTTTACTTTCTCTTCAAAGTAACATCAACTATAAGCATATAAAAATAACAATACAAGGCCAGCTCTGGTGGCCTAATGGTTAAGTTTGGCATGCTCCTCTTCAGCAGCCTGGGTTTGGTTCCCAGGCGTGGACCTACACCACTTGTCTGTCAGTGGCCATACTGTGGTGGCAGCTCACATACAAAAAAAAAAGAGGAAGACTGGCAACAGATGTTAGCTCAGGGCTAATCTTCCTCAACAAAACAAAACAAAACAAATTAAAAAAACCAATACATACATCTTTAGAAAAGTAGCCTTTTCCTTGCATTTTAGTTCATAGAAAATAGGCCTTGCAAAGAATCAGTACCCAGAACAAAAAGGAGGAGGTAAGAGGTTAAGGTAGGGTTATATGGTTATAAACACTCAAATAACAAAAAATAGTTTCAGAACTAAAGCAACCATTTATTGATTATGCTCATAACTGTTTTTAATTTATCTTTGTCCTTTTTATTCATTTATTCAGATGCTATTGTTGAATGCTTCTTCAATAGTAATGGTTACAATGCACAAAGGTGCCAAGTTAAAATCAAGTGGTACATAACTTTAGGAATCACTGACACAGAATAAGAGTTATCTCAAATTATACAACTATTGTTGACTTGGACATCTATTTAAACAGAAATCAGTAATAATTTTACTATTACTAATAGCCAGCAATATTTTCTAAATACACACAGACACAAAAAATGATATGTAGTGTTAGCCACTGAATTCAAGTATTTGTTCCAATTTCTTAGATGATAAGCACTAAGCTATATTCTGTCTTCCTTTCTACAAACTTTGAGGTCAAATGTTACATGTGCTTTATCAGTGAATTCAGGTTTCCCTAGTGCTTCTTTTAGGGACAAAGCTGTTTTTTAACTTAAGAATTGGTCAATGCTCACAATTAGTGTTTTAACGATTCAAGCAATTTTGAGCAAACTGATAACTCTAATGCAGCCAAACCAAGACAAATGGCAATTACTAGAATATAAAAATTAAAAATACCCATAAGTCATGATTTAAAAATGATCCAAAGAACATAAAGTCTGCATTAAAAATTTTTTAACATTAGGGCATAAATGAAAAAAGCTGGCTTTTATAGCTGATATAACTTCTACTACATCAAATTAAAGAAATGCTAATAGTATCTGTTTAAGTGACATATTAATTGATAAACTTCCTCATTCCAGAGTATACTGAAGTAGTAAGTATCTCAATTAGAGACAGGAGTAAAGAGAATCAGGCTTTTGCTCTGATACATGCAATCTTCAGAACAAACTGAAAAGATGACATCCCCATTTATTCTTATGGTTCTAAAAACACAAACTAGGCTTTTAATATGCCAACAGTACATGTTAGAGAATTAACACTATTAGCAATGTATTTTTGATATGTCTCTTTTTTATATCTGTCCCCACGTTTTCAGTCTCTGTATACTTATTTATCTACAAAAGACTGTTTTGTCTGCTTTGTCTCTTAAAACAACAAATTAGAAAAAAAATTTACTATGCACATTATATATTTCTCTCAAAATATTCTCAAAATGCAAAAATCCTAAATAAAATTGTTTTACTGATTAGACAGTCAATTGATGCCCCATTCCCAAGCATCTATTAATCTACAGCTCCTTTATATTAAAGAAAAGGTTTCCCATTTCTATTTAAAGTGTTTGGCAAAAGTTTGTCTTTTTTGACTACTGCATCTCTATTTACTGTTAAAATACGGGCCATTGTTACATTAAGAAAAAACAATAGGTTACAAAATACTATGTTCTCAAAATTTGTTTTAAAACTCCCCTACCTCTACCATATTACCCGTAAGGACTTACAATAAAATGTTAACAGTGGTTATCTCTTGGGCTGGTATTATTAGCAGTTAGGGGTAGGGGTTGGGAGCCAATTAAGCATATTTTTATAAAGGGGGAAAATATGATAAAAATTAAAAATATGCGGTTGATTTAAAATGTAACTCCAAGTACATAAATTCCCTAGTAGTTATAAGAAATAGCCAACTAATTATTATTACACCAAGCTATTATTATTAAAAGCACAGCCAATTTTTCAATGTATTATGATAATGGGAGACAAAAAATACCGAGATATCTGGAATAGGAATTAATAAAAACATTTTAGATGGTAGTTTCCTTTCCTCTTTTTTCCCCACAAGTCAGTGAGAACCCAAGTTGAAGTTTTAATTTTTTATAGATTACATCAAAAGAAACTATCACATAAACATTTGTTCTGAGAGCTTTGATTTTTGGAGCACTGTAGGTAAAAACGCATGTAAAATTTTTGAACTATAAGATTTTTAAATAAACATGGAAAAATTCCAAATAAAGTTACTTTTTAAAAATCACCTTGGGAGGCTATATTTATTCCAACAATGCTACTATTTGGCTCAAATCATTTGGGAAGTTTTTCTTTCATAATTACTTTCAAAGTGCTTTATATAATATAAAAACAAATCACTCTCATGATCATATAGTCACCTCCTACTTTGGATCCACTCCATACCAGTGATTGGTATGATACTCTAGTGGTTAGACTTAACTCCAAAGGAGTTTTTGGTCATCCCAGAAATCAAACTGACATTAAGGGAATGTATCAGGATCTAAAGGTTATGACCAATAAGGCATTCCAGGGGAGCACTGCTGAAATAAACATACAATCTCTCACAGTGACTCCTGTGAGGAAGACCAACATTTATTTGGATAACTAAATCATAATTTTAAAATTAGTAACAAAAGTCATCTCTTAATCATTTTTTTTAATGATGGTCCAGACATATGTAAATCTCTAGCAGGTGACTGATTTCTCTAAGTTTCACTACCTCATATAGCCAGAGCACTTACTCTGAGCCAGAAATGTTTCAACTTTATGGACATAAGTATTCTAAGTATCTTCATTTTACAGATGAGGCAAGTAACTTGCTCATGGTCACACAGAGAATAAGCGGAGAAGCCGAGGTTCGAATCCAGAGAGTCTGACTGCAGAGTCCATTCTCTTACTCTACATGTCTATGTCCTGTGTGCCCATCCCCTACTTAGAGAAGAGGGACATCACTTCCATCTGGGCCACTCAACAACTACAGCTGACTCCACAGGGGACAGTTTAGGTATATTCAAGTCCTCTCTGAACTGCTTCTGGACTCATACCTAAAAATTATTATTAATATATTTGAGTTTCACCCCAAATTTTCAGGAAACAGAAGTCAATCAGCAAACAAGCATGAAAATCCATGCACATTATATAAAGCATTAAAAGTTGAATTTAAAGTTTATTTAATTTTAAGTGTTTAATTTTAAATTCAACTTTAAATGCTGAATAAGATTTTTTTTCTAGTAGCATAAAGTACATGACTATCTCAATACGCTGCTGGTAGGAATGTGAATTATTTTCTTGATAAGTTTCTGTATTTTCTGAGTTTTTCCCTTTTACAATCAATGAGAAAGTGAATGAATATTTTTCCAAAATTCATTGCAATCCCAATAAATAATGAAAATTCTATGAATGTGAAATATTAACTTTTGGAACTTTTATTCAAAGAACATTAAGACGTTCAGAAATTTTTTTTTTTAATTTTGACATTTATGAGATACATACATTGCTCATGTATAGATCCTCAGGTTAATTTTTAAATTTCTAGCCAAAGTTCTTAGTTTGTGTCAAAGGACACAAAGTTGTTAGTGTCCCTACTAAGATATGATTTTGAACCCTTGATCCTGGAATTGGATGAGACATCTGTAAATAAAAAATATGTTTCACAAAACATGTAAATGAAAAGGATTCCAAAAATAAATACAGTCTTCCTGAGGTATGCTTGGATACCAAAATCTATGATGCTCAAGTCCCTTAGTTGGCCCTCGGTATCTGCAGATATGGAATCTACTAGGATATGGAAGGCCGACTGTACTGTTTTAAATCTGTAACCTTGTGATATTTACACAATTAGAAACAACCTAAAGGTAATATATTCAAAATTAATACTTTACTAAAAATATTTGCTAAGTTGTACATAAAACATCTTTATAAACAACAGTTTTGGACCATCTTCAGTAGTCAGTTATATAAATCATCATGACACTTCCTTTTTCCTTTTTTTTTTTTAAAGAAAATCTTTCCAATCTCAATACCACTTTCTTCCACAGGAAAGAATGAGTGCTTCTGGGACAGAAATACTAACATGTAAAACACTTTTGAAAACTGAAGGGTGAACAAGTGATAACAGGAACTAAATACTGTATTTTTATTAAAATAACTAGTGTTCTTTGTCAAATATTTTATTAGAAAAAGTTCGACATAAATACCTGCTGCTCCAGACTCTTGACTATAACTAATGGATGAAGAACGTATAGTCCTCAGACGTAAACTCTGGGCTCTCTCTTGTCGAGCAGCATCACAGGTCTGATTAGGATGCCAAATCTGTTTACAGTGGTAGCAAAACTCTGTTCCACAGCCTTCTCGCCCACAAGTTAATTTTGGACAGCTAGCACATCCAAATGCTATCACAGCATATCTTGAAAGAACAAGAAAAACGACTTAAAATGTGATGTAAAACAAGAGATAATCACTAAGTAAAAAAATTATCCATCTTAAATGCTATTCCTGAAAGTTCTCTATTTATGCATGAGCAAAGGGCCATAAACTCTAACACTATCTTACCAATATAAAAATGGGGAAAAAATGAACGGTTCACAAATGAAGACATATAAATGGTTTAAAAATCTTTTAAGTTCAATTTTTAACTTTTAACTAGGATACCAAACTATATATATAGCTTAATCCCAATTTTATAAAAATGCTATTAAATCAGTATTGTATGCACATAGAAAAGACTAGAAAGAAACACACCAAAAGTCTTAACAGTAGTTTTTCTGGTATTAGAGTTTTAATTTTCTTCTTTATATATTCATACACTTCTGATTTTTATAATTACTTGTTACTTTCAAAATCAGAAAGATTTAAAAAATTATCCATCTAAAAATATAATGACTATATGGATCAATTATACCTGTCAGTTAATGGCAAACTCTGCCATTATAAACTGTGATTATCTTCTATTTATACATAAATTCTCATATTTTTGTTTCTAAGACGCATGGTAAAAGTAGTCTTTGGGGCCAATCTCCTACCAAAAAGTACACAAACTTGAATTTTTCAATTAGGAAGTTTGTTTCTTTACTTCAGATAAAAGATTGAGAACAGCAGATTTGTGACTAGCCCTAATAACTTATTCTCTGAGTTAATATTTTTGGCACTTTAAAAATTTCCCCGTGAAAATAAATTCTGTGCACTCTTGGGCATTTATCCCAGAGAAATGAAAACTTATGTTCACACAAAAACCTGTACACAAATGTTTACAGCAGCTTATTTGCAATAGCCAAAAACTGGAAACAGCCCAGATGTCCTTCGACAAGTGAATGGTTAGACAAACTATGGTGGCATTATATACCACAGAATACTACTCAACAACAAAAAGGAACTATTGATACACTTAACAACTTGGATGAATCTCTGGGGAATTATGCTGAGTGAAAAAAGTCAATCTTGAAAAGTTACATGGTGTATGATTCCATTTAGATAACATTTTTGAAACAGAATTTTAGAAATGGAAAACAGATTAGTGGTTGCCGGGGTTAGGGATGGGGTGGGGAGGGGACAGGGCAGGAGAGAGGTGGCTGTATTTATAAAAGAGGAACATAAGAGATCTTTGTTGTACAGTACCTTGACTGTGGTGGTGGACACATGAACCTACAAGTATAAAATAGTATATAACTAAAGACACACACACACACACACACACACACACAAATAAGTATAAGTAAAACTGGGGAAATTTGAATAAGATCAGTAGATTGTATTAACACCAATATCCTGGTTGTGATATTGTTTTATAGCTTTGCAGAATGGTACCACTGGGGCAAAGTGTTTGAAGGACACACAGGATTTCTCTGAATTATTTCTTACAGCTACACACAAATCTACAATTATCTCAATAAAACTTTCAAACACAAAATGTCTAGAGCTTTTTGGTTCTCTTTGAAAGAGAAACAAACAAGTCTTACCTATGTATAGGAAATATCAAACATTTCCTTTTGCTTAGAAATTTAGGGGAGTTTTCAGGGCTCCTTTTGTTACTGGCTATTATTAAAATAAAATTTTAAATAATAATCATAACTGAGATTTTTATTAAACTTCAAGATAATCTATTAAATTATGCAAAATTTTAAGAGTCAGGAAGTTCCTCCATTTTTTGGCCCTGTTGCTCCCTTAGTATCTCACCCTTAAAACTTAAATTTCACATCTTAAATTCCCTTTTATTTCTGATAGACCAATTCTCCAATTATCATTGTCTATCATAAATATGTTCAAACATGATTGAATTAAAGGTAATTTAAATCAACACAGGGTAATTTAGCAAGGTTTCATTTCCCTGAGAGTTTATTCATTGTAGTCTCAATAAAAAGAAAAAAACTTTCAAAGATTCTACACTATATTTTCTATCAAGTTATAATCTAAAGCAGTCTTTAAAATAGTCAATGAAAAGGAAATTGCATTCTCTTCTAAACCTCTTCTCTATCCTACCTTTTCTTGAAAGAAGGAGGGAAAAGGAGGGACACAATGGGGAAACCTGTGTGCATGCAGGGGACAACACTAAAACCAACTATTTTTCAAATCAGTCACAATTTATAAAGGAAGAAGAAAAGTTTAGGCTACCTGGGCCAAATTCCACTTCTACCACTTATTAGCTTTATGCTAATAAAAACTATAGTTTTATGTAAGTTACATAATCTCCCTACAACTAAGTTTTCCCAAACATAAAATAGGGATCCTCTGAAGTTCGGTTTGGCCTCAGTTATTTAGCCACAATCAGCTTCAGCTTTGGCCTCCTTGATCTTTAGAAAGCCAAATAAGCATATGACAGCTTTAATGACATTGTGAGTACTCTGCACTTGTGCTTGATATGAACATGTGATCATACAAGTTACCATCATTTCTACATTAACATAACGTATGTCATATTAATATCTGAACATCCATTTTAAAATAAACATAGGTAGGCATTCCAGGCATAACTTAGAGTAAAAATCTTATTGCTTTATATGGTGAAATTTTACTGGACAACTAAACTATAAACATACACATTGTGTTGCAAGAATAAAATGCAATAATTATTAGTGTTGACTGTAAAAGTCAAATTTAGATACAAACTTAAGAACTTGCAAATAATTACATAGGGAAACAGATTTACTGATAATACGAACATTGAGAGTGTTTTAACTAGATAAATTTAGGAGGAATATATCCTTTATGAGCAAATAAATATTTATAAAAATATTAGGTAGATTAATAGAAATTAGGTTATATCATAATTCTAACCTTTGCAGAAGGTTGTTCAATACACTAGTATATCACTAAACAAAACTTTTAAGAACTGACAATTTTTAATTAACGATTTAGGCTATGAGTCTTTTAAGAGATAGTTCTAGTAGGGAATGCATAATATCTTGACAAGAACAATTAAAAGCAGAATGTTAACTTTGCCATTTCAAAATTTCATGGCAGTGAAGTTCCAAAATCTGGCACAAAAGCCATAAAAACATGAAGGGGTATGGCAAGAAAACTGAGGATGCAAAAAACAGTTTCTTCTCAATAATCAAACTTCAAAACAGCTTCATAAACTGCTTTAAGATGAAAATTCTTTATAGTTTTAAGTCTAAAGACTTAAGCTTGTTGGAAATGATCCTTATAGACAGTGAATATCTATTATCTATTTAGAATTTTTAAAATACGCAGAATTATCAGGAGCAAATTAACAGCTGACATGTATAGTAATTATCATTCCTGCATTATGATGTCAAACATTTAATATGTGACTGTTAATTAAAACAATAATGTTTTAAAATGAAATTTTACATTTATTTTTCTAACCCAGAAGTTCATCACACCATGATTGGTAATATTTGACTTTGGCCTTGGAGGAATATTGATTCAACATCTGGCCACTTGGCATTTGGTGAAAATGTAGGTTTTGATGCATCTCAAAAATTAGGATATAATAAAAAGAGTTGTGACATTTAAATAAGACAATACGTGTGTGTGTGTGGAGAGAGAAAGAGGTGAGGGAAAGTAGGGAGAAAGGGAAAGAGAATTAGTTCATGGCACATCACATGTACTCAAATGTTAGAGATAAAGTACATGAAACTTGTTTTATGCTACTTCTCTGCGTTTTCTTAATGGAAAAGCTAAGATGTCCTATCCCAGAACTAAACGTTCAAGTCTATTCAATCTGTGCAAATTCCAAAGAAAAACAAGATTATCTTTAATAATACTAACCAAATATTTTCATGAATATATATTTTGATGACTGTAAAAGTTAGTTTGTCTAGTAGTTTTTTCTTATGCTAACAATGATTAAGTGTTTACTATGTAAGTGTTCTGTGTTCATACACATTCAGCCCTAATAATAACTGTTAAGCACATTCTATAACATATCAAGGAATTAAATGTACCTAGCATTCACATATTTTGAAAACGGAATGTTACGCCTCTTGAAGGTGATTTTCATTGGGTGGGAGCCAAACTTATTTTCCATTGGAAAACAGTTCTCAAATTATAATGGAAGCAAATGGTAAACCTAAATACAAAATACTTGCTTGAAAGAAAAATTTCAGGAGTCTCTGGTGCATTAAGTGTTATTTGGAATAAAACCAGGCTTAGCAGAATGTCAGAGAGAGAACAATAATACTGGTTAACTAAACATCTCTGGCATATTCAGACCCAAACTTGGTTTGGAAGAACTCCATTTCCTTCTATGATCCATCATTTAACTTAAGTCCTACTTTCCATCTCTGTTCTTCAGCTGAAAGTCTCTAGCTACTTGAAATGCTTAAACATTCCTACTTAGCAGGAGTGGAAGAATAGGAAGAAAGTGAAGAAGATATAAAGGGACTGAAATAGGGCAGTCTTTCCAGGAATGTTTTCTGTTCACTGGGTTATTAACAGGTGATCCACACTAAGAAAGTATTCAATGCTCAAGTTAGAAAAATGCTAAGCAAAATTAGACTGCTTTTTTGTTTTTTTACTATAGGATTTGCTAAAAGAATTTTTAACATACCAACAATCAGTAGATAGCAAACACTACTTCTTGAATGATTTGACCACGACATCTATTTCCTGGAGAGTTTCAGAGTACCAGAGTTCCACAAATTACCCTATCAGTAACACTGAGGAAATAGGGATAGTACATTCTGCCTTGAGCAAATTCCTTATGAAGAACAGTAAGAAGAGCAAACTATACTTAACATGAAATGCAATCCTAAGAAAGACATAAAAATAAGAATTTTAATTAAAAGATGAGAAAAAAGAATGAAGAAAGGTTATCCAGGAGTCCAAGAAAACTTTTTTCAAAAGCACAAAGTTTTAACACAACCTTTAAAGAACAAAGGAAATATAATCAGAAATATCAAAATTATTTGACTCAGTTAAGGGGAAAAGTCAAGTTCTATATCAAAACCAACAGGCTCATATTTCCACTTGCAAGAAGTAACTACCAGTTCAGTGGAAAAGGAGTGACTTACTTGATTAATATAATTGGGAGAAGATCTAGCAAAGTGAGGCTCATTTCCTGGTTCCCTCTTTCAGGATCTGTTTTCCTACAGAGGAAGCATTCTGATCTGCTTTCCACTACATGTTGCAGGAGAGGCCTACAGTTGTAGAGAACTGCCCAGACTATTTGGAGATGTCCGTCTAATTTAGGGGTGGAGTGTTAGCAAGCTCTTTTGGCTGCAATTTCTAAAGCTACATTCTTTAGTCGACTAATTAGTAAGAGAAAGCTGAAATATCTCCTGTGTCTTATATATCAACCTGATTCTTAATGAGGGTGTGAGGGGAAGAATGTTATTTTTATTGATTCCCTAAAACTCTACTAAAAATCTTAGTATCAATTAACAATGTTTGGTGTAGCAGTAGTATATACTGAATTATTTGGTGTTAAAATACACCTAAATTAATTTTATGGTTAGGAAGAATAAATTAAAAAGAGCAAACTCTTAACTAAAGGTATTCTTAGAATACTTTCATGAATGTCTATTCTAACACATAGTAATATTTATCACTAGTTATAAATTACAACTTCCCCTGAAACATAGTTTATTCATTATGGCTCCTCATACACAAAACCTGCTGTTTTCGAAGTCACATGTACTGTTTCCTCCAGAGAAAATCAAAGTTGGATCTCTCCTTTATATAAAATTTCTAAAACATCAACCTAAAAAGCATTTCCAGCATGTGAAAAGATGGCCAAGTTATGGCTAAAACTCTTCTTCGTAGGAGGGGAATGAGAGTCATATGGATATTAACTGGAATTCAAAAAATACATATTCTTTAGCCCCTAAGTCTACGGCCAGCCCCATTTTTTTAATCCATTATGAATAGTATCCTCCACCAGAATAAGTTATTATTTGGAGCCATTTAAATGTCAGCGTATCAGCTTGAAGCTACACAAACCTGATTACAGTTGATCACATTACTTTAAAATGGTTTATTAACTGTTCCTAAGTTATATGAGTTATGTTAGCAGCACACAGTCAGATCAGTTCATTCAACAATACTTATTGAGCATGTGGTTGACCTACAGTTACAAAGAAAAAAAAATACTTTTTTTGCCCTTGAGGGGCTCACAGACATTAAATCATCAATTATATTCTAATATAATAAATGTTCCTGTATATTCAAAGATTCCCAGCAAAGTCAGAAGTACTCACATGAGATGGCAGGGATAATGGGTACTTGTAAAAGGATGGTCTTAGCTAACTGAAACAAGTAATGACAGAACTAAAATGCCAACTTTTTGCTATCTGCCTAGACAATGTACAAACTAGGCCTCCGAGGCAGAAGGCAATCAGATAGTTTTATCCAAGACACATTCTATGCTTCCCCTCCTACACATCCTTCACCTCAATTCTTCTCCCCAGCCAAGGCCAGATTCTTCTCTGAATCCGTGTAGACTGCCATATTCTAGAAGAGATCTGGCTAACTTTACCCTTGTTAAATCACAGCAAACAGGTTTGGCCTCCTAGGCCCCTTCTCAAGAAGAGTTTTTAGAAACGCTGTCCTTTAAACAAGTTTAATCTGCCCTGGCTCTCAGAAGAGTGGAAAGAATATTAGGTCAGAAATCCTAAGAGATCTCAAACAGAAACCAGGTCAGGTTTTCTTTCTACTCTAAGCTAAGGCAGTATTTCTCAAACTGTGTTAAATTACATGTTTAAGTAAAACTGATGTCAGACGCAAAGAACAGCCATATTGATAAATACCAAGAGCAAAAGTAAAAATTCATAATTTCACATCTAGCATTTCTGGAAAAAAGCCTTTCAAGTGTGTTGTACAATGAAAGGGGTTAAATACTATATACATGCCTAAGGTACCATACTGTTGGCTAAGCATTTCTATGAATAACTGCCAAGCAGATGTTTACCACATTCCTTATGCCAGATTTAAAAAATAAATGGAGTTTAAATAAAACATGTCCCTCTTTGGAGCCAAAGATTTTAATAAGTTCCAGAGGGAAGGGATTTTCATCTTTTGCTCATTATTAAATCTTCAGTACCTGGCACATAGGTGCATTAAATATTTGAATGACTGTGCTAAAAAAATAAAAACAAAACCAGAAATGGAGATGAGGAATGATAAGTAAGAGCTACTAAAAGCTTCCTGTGTGCTAGGAATTATGCAAGTAGCAACATCAAAGATCTATCTTAATCCTTATAACAATATGATAGGATAGAGATTAAAAATCAGGTCTGTACATGCTCATAGTAAGTAAAACTGTAACTTTTAATGAGGGCTTATGTAGTATTCTGTTTTCAAAGTATACACATAAGTTTTATGTTACTTGGTGATGTTTTCTACATAACACAACCATAAAACCTATAACATAATCAAGTATATAAAATATGCTCTTAACAATCTAGAGAGCCAGCATAAATCAAATATAAACGAGAATACATAAATAAGAGTAATCTCCATGACGTGTTTTCTTTGTCCTTTGTAGTAAGACTACTGACAACCACCAAAACCAAAAATTAATTTATAGCCAAATTAATCAAGACCAATTCTTTGTTAAACTTCTAACAGTTGAGTGGTTGTTTTCAAAATAACAGAATCTATTAAAGTAGCTGTTTCTATTATTGTGTATTTTATACTTGAGTTAACATTTATCCTCCCCAAAATATTCAGAATACTAAGCCATTTTACTTTCTAACAATGAAGTTTCAATGAGAAGAAACTGTGCAGAAATATCCCAAAGTCTGAGTTTATGAAAAACCTTAAAATTTTACTGAGAAATTCCATATATATGAAAGGATTTATACAGAACAATAAAACGAATACCCCTGTATCTACCATAAAATAAGAACAGGATCAGTAGGGTGACCATATAATTCACAACCTAAACTGGAACACTTGAGAAAAAAAGGTGATGCTATTAAAAATTACACCAGTACAATAAGCATCAACTGGGACTATCCTGGGTGACTCAGAATCTAAGGTTACCTTTTTTTATCAGTGGCTTTAGAAGTTCCTTGATTGCTCCTCAAAATTCACATCCCTTCATCTTCCTCTCAAGAGGTAAGCATGAAACTAAATGTTTATTCATTTTACTGTTAATGAACATTTGTTTTTTTCTTGTTTGTTTGCTGCTGTGAACAATCTTAAACATGTCTCCTAACTAGATGTCTCCTGGCACATAAGAGTTTCTCTAAGGTATTCAATCAGGAGTGGTTCTTCTAAGTTATAGGGTGATTGTGCATTAAATTTTAATAAATAATATGGCAGTAGGTAAGCTAATCATTCACCTGTATTTTCTTTTAGTTTGTTTCCTTTTATTTATATAACTTACCTCTGTAACCTGCTTTGATTTTGTTTTGATGTGTTATGTGTGGTGACAATCTAATTTTTCCCCCCTCAAATATCTAATTTTCACAATTCTATATGTTGAATAAGCTATATTTTCCCAGTTGGTTTGGCATGCTTCACCCCAAATCAAGTTCTTATATAAACTAGAATCTATGTCAGCCCCAAATATAGTGTTCCATTAGGTTGATAGTGTTGATATTGTCTACTATGATGACATGATCAATCCACTCAGCACAAGAGAATACTCCTATTTAGTGACTAGAAAGCTTGTGCCCCTGGATTTATTGCCTCAACCTCTCCTGGCCAGAAGTCCTGCCACTTAAACCTCTCTTTAATTTGTTCCATTATTTTCAGATTTTTTCTTTTAAAACTATTAAACACTTAAAAGGAACTCATGAAATATCTCTTACCCTAGGGTTCTGTGAAAGACAGTTAGAAAATCACACTCTTTCTCCAGATAAGAAGCAATACAGAGGCATATTCCTCACTAGATGAACTCTCTCTACAGGAGAATTTGCTATAATGACTTGCAAAAAGTTTTTTTTAACCTAAAAATTGCTATCCAACTTGAAATCTACTCTAATGAATGTGCACACCTGCAACAGTGAACATGTTGTACAGAGGTCCATGGGATCAAGAGTGCTACAATCAGATCCAAGCTGTTCTTCTGACAGGATACTGTCTCCTGCTCAAGTTATTTAAAGGCATTGTTCACTATCCCTATTTTCTTCCTATCTTTTTCTTAAGAATTTAGCCCTTCATGGGTACCAGTGTTTGCTTCTGCCATACACCTGCAAGCACAGCCAACCTTGGCCCAGTTTAGACAGTTATCTTTAACCTATTATTTTCTTATGTTATAGTTCAAGCTCCATGTAGAATAGGAGAGCATAGTTCAAATTTGATACTGAATAGTATCTCTGAGTCCTTCAAACAACTAAGGAATTCATAAAATGTTTAAAAATTAGGTAATATTTTTAATGCTTTATATTACACAGAAATCCTTGGTGGATAGTTAAGTGCCAGTGACACCTCGGAAAACTGGTTGAGATTTGCACAGGCTGGAAACATATTACTAACTTTTCTCATTTAAAATTATAGAATATAGGCTAGATGCAATCTAAAAATTTGCTACTAGACAGGCTGTTAAAAACAGATTTGATTTGGATGATGAGTCCTGAAATTGTCATGTGACAGACTCACATTCAAACCTTGTCTCTGATTGTATCCACATAAACTTGGAAATTCTGGGTTTCCCAAACTCTTACTTATAGATAATTTCTGGTTTACTAATGGTATGCTAAATCACATCCAGTATTTATGGCTTTCGTTATTCTTGAAGAGCATGTTGACTGTTTATTCCTGGTTGTGACAACCGTACATAGTAATTCTTTTTAAACAGGGGTTGCTGTTAACATGATAATCAAATATATATGCAAAATTATTTTAAGTGTTGGGAAAATGGTATTTGTAATTCAAAAAGTTGAGGCATGTGAAGTACTACATAACCTCTAGATCTTGAGACTAGTAAATACTTGTTATCTATACCAGCATGACTACATCATACTGTGGCACAGATTAAGATACCCTTCAAAAAGAGTCATTTAAGTTTATACAAATGACCTCCCCACCAAAAACAAACAAGCAAAACCCCTGATCATTTCATCTGTTATACCAAAATAAAAATTCCCCAAATGTATGGGGAAAATCAATTTTGCCCACAACTAGATCCTGTACTCTACTATCTTATCCCTTTCTTCTGAAAATGCTCTTAAGTGAATATGTGATGCAGAGATAATATAAAAATGAGTAAAGTAAGATTCCTGCCTTTAACATCCACTATTGCACCTGACATATGTTATGCACTCAATATATGTTTATCTATTGAATGAATCAATTAACTGGCATGTCAAGATTTTTCTTTTGAGTAATGGTCAGCAAACTATTATTTTATCCACAGAGAAAAAAAATTAACTCAAGAAAAATTAGACAAAATCTTCTTACCCACAGTCCGGAGCTGGACACCACCTACAATCAGGATCTGCAACGAGCCACCGTCTAAGCATAAATTCTTCATATTTTTCCATCAAAACATCATCACTTAATATCAAGCGAATATCATGGGGATTAAACCGTTCAGTACATTCTGGGCAACTGATATTAACTCTACTTTCAGAAATTTCTATCCTTAGATATTGTCGTAAGCAATCCACGCAAGATCTATGATGACAAGTCATTATCTCAGGAAATCTGTCTTTAGAATGCCGCAAAAGGCACAAAGGGCACTCTATAAAGTCTCCAATTTGTTTGCTGATGGAAGTTAATCCATTGTCAGAGGAGGTATTTGTGGAGAAAATGGAGTTCTTATCAGTACACATTTCAGAATGTATACTTTCAATACTCGCAATTCCATCCACCCCGCCATTTAGCTCCCTTGATTTACGTTTGTTATCCTTTTTCCTCCGAAACAGAGAGCCTATTGAAATTCTTCTTTTTTTCGGTGCCTTTTTGACTGAAGGCAAGCTCACAGATGAAGCAGAAGACTGAAGATCTCGATCTGAACCCATTTGCCGATGCAAACTCATGTCTAAAATGTTCATCAGAATTGAGTCAGGGTCTGTGTTTACACACAACCCTTCATTATATTTAGAGAGAAAACTTATTTCTTGTTGTTGCGTTCAGATTAAGTCATGATGTAAGAAAATCCTACTTGGTTCCTTCAGAGAATTCTTGAAAAAGTTCAGTTTACAGAAGACTGTTATCATAGATGTTCTGAAACAAAACAAAACACCAAGATCATTTAATTGTATTCTTAGTCTGCTTGTTTTTTCATAAATTTACAAACTCACTATGAAACATCAAACAAGTATGTTCTTTAATCATCAGGTTTTAATTTTTTTAAATAAGGCCAATTTATTGAGTAGACTACAAGAGAATATAAAATCAACACTGAAATAACAACAAGGACATTCTTTAATTCAACAAAAGATTCTAGATTTGAGCTGACTTTATCATTGTTAAAATATCATACAAAACTTTTGATCATTATCACTCAGACTTCAATGATTCCCCACTGCTTTTAGGAGTTTTTTTTAAAATTGACAATAAAAAGTACACGCATATACAAAGGGCTAAGTATAGCTTACACAATGTTGAAGAACAAAGTGTGTGGGGGGGAGGTTCTCTTACACTGCCAGATATAATGACTTACTGTAAAGTTACAGTAATTAAGAAGACAATGTGGTACATCACAAGGATGGATACAAAGACCAATCGAACCAAAAACAGTCCAGAAAAAAAGTCCCACATATATACGGATACTTGATTTATGTCAAAGGTGACACTGCTGAGCACTAAGAACAGCCTTTTCAAAACCAAAACAACATAGTACTGTTTTACTGGTTACCATCTGAGAAGAGAAAAGGTGCATACCCCAAGCAGATGGTTCATGGACCTAAATACAAAAAGTAAAATCATAAAGCTTCTAGGAGTCAATAGAAGAGAGTATTTCAATGAAAAGAACTCTTAAACAGAATATACAAAAGTACTTATCATAAAAGACTGATAAACTGGATTACAATAACATCAACAGATAGTATCAAGGGAGTGGAAGACATTTGCCACATATAACTAATAAAGGACCAGTATCCGGAGTATGGAAAGAACACTTACAAATCAATATGACACAGCAGACAATCCAATAGGAAAATGGGCAAAGGACTTACGCATTTCAAAAAAGGATATGAAAAAGTGCTCAACATCATTTGTCATCAGGGAAATACACATTAAAGCCACACTGGGAGACCACTACACACCCAACAGAATGGTTAAAATTCAGACTGACATTTCCAACTGTCAGCAAAGATGTGGACTGCTGGTGGAAGTGTAAAATGGCACAACTTCTTTGGAAAACTGTTTAAGAGTATCAAATTTGAAGAGAGATATTCCATTACCCAATTATACTCCTAGAAATGAGTGTGAAAAAGAAAGGAATGCACACACACACATCAAAAGATATACATAACAACATTCATAGCAGCATTAATTAGAATAAGCTAAAAAACTGGGCACAACCCACATTTCTATCAATAGTAGAATGGATAAATAAATTGTGGTATATTCACCCTCTAGGATACTGGAAAGCAATGAAAATGAGCACAATACTGCTATACACACAACAAGAAGGAATCTCACACAAAAGAATGTGTACCGTATAATTCCATTTAAATAAAGGTCAAAAACAAGCAGAACTAATCTATGATGTTAGAAGTCATGATTGTAGCTACCTTTCAGAGAGAGGCACAAAGGGAACTTTGATCGGCATAGTGGTTACAAAGGTATGTTCACTTTGTGATAAATCATTGACCTCCGAATTCAGAATTAATGCATTTTTCTGATGACTGTTATACCACAATTAAAAGTCAAAAAAAAAAAAAAAAGGCTTCCTGAGTTGATATCAACACATATCCCAGAGAAAGCCATATTGATTTCCCAACACAAAATCTAGAAAAACATTTCACTTAGGCAAACTTTATTCATGTCCATCAGTTTATATTTTCCCATTATTTGCAGCATTCTCCCTTCTGAAGAAAATATAGAGCATAATAGTAGGTTTTACCAAAATTTTCTGCAGATTTTCTTCTTTATGTTTTTATTTTCTCTTGTATCTCAAAATGCTTTCTGCACTCCAGTGTTCAATATATGTATCACAGAACAGAACTGTAAAGGGAATGTATCTTGAGGATCTTGTCCTAAGAATTTATCACTTAAAATATTAAACCAGTGGTACTTAATCAGTATCACCTGGGAATTTTTTTTAAAAAAATGCACACTTTTAGAAATTTGAGAGCCATATAGTTTATTATCCAAATGAGAACCTATAAGAGTGAGTGGAGGTGCTATTAATATTTGAACTAAGATAACAGGCACATACTGGAACATATGGTCATCCTACTTAGGAAGCCTTTCCAAAATATTGTGAAAATACACAAATATGCCTCAAAGGAAAATACACAAATTTGAATACTAAAAATTTAATATTTCTGTATGGTAAAAAATACTATAAACTAGAAACACATGTATAACAATGAAAAAATTTCCTGACCATACAAACAGCTTTTACACATTGATAAGAAAAAGATGTACAACCTAATGGCAAAATGAGCAAATATACAAGCAGTACGTTGGGAAAAAAAGAATTACAAAAATTAGGAAGATAGGAAACAGTGTTTGACAACACTCACAACTAAAGAAATGAAAATTCATACATTAGATAACATCTTTGTGCACGTTAAATTGATTAAGATTGAACAGGGTTAGTGAGTGTGTACTGAAAGAAGCTTCTCACCTACTGTTCGGAGGAGTGCAAATCAGCACAATTTTTACTAACTAATTTAGCATTATCTATTAAACTTCAAGATGGAAATATTCTTTGATCAGCAATCCTACATGTAAAACTTATCCTTCAGATAATGTAAGGACACAAGTGTGCAAAGACACATTGTGCAAGGAAATTCACTGCAGCCTAGTTGATAGAAGCAAACAAAACAAAACAAGACCAAAAAAACCCCATACAAAATCTGGAAATAACTTAAGTGTTCAATAGGGGACTGGCAAAAATAAACGAACCAACCACAATTTATGTGTAATGAACTGGAAAGATCTCTCTATACAACGCTGAGTGAACAATAATAATTGCAAAATAGTACATACAGTACGAACATATTTATGGAAAAAACATACCCACACAGGCTTACATAAACATACACAATTTCTGGGAAAATGTTAAAAAACCATTAACAATGGTTACTACCTTGGAGAGTACAATCTTTAGTATTCACTTTCTACCTTCTGCATAGTATTGTATCACAAACATCTATTACTTAAAGTTAAAAAAATAAACACCTAATTGAACCCCACAAACAACAACAAAAAACATATTCTGCCCCAGAGCTACCCAATCAAAATGAGGATGGGGTCCTGAGCTCATATATTTTGAAAATGTTTCTCAATAATTTAGTTGTACACTCTGGTTAAGTACCACCAACACTAGAGACTTTGCTAAACATCCTCACTTAAAAACTAAAGTCTATAGGCTTGGCCTCCAAAACATGGCTCCTTGTTTTCCATAACTTCAGGTACTAAAAATAAAAGTTCCATTAAAAAAACCCCTCAGTTAATAGCCATTTTCAGCCTATAGGATTATAGTAAGGTACCCATTAACAATCTATGGTATAGAGATGATAAGAGAGACTTATAAAAAAATCCACATAAGTTAATGACTATCTTTCTTCAGAAATAACCTATGAATGCCAAGATGTGGAAGCAACCTAAGTGCCCATCGACAGATGATTGGATAAAGAAGATGTGGTGTATATATACAATGGGATACTACTCAGCTACAAAAAAAGATGAAATCATCCCATTTGCAACCACATGGATGAACCTTGAGGGCATAATGTTAAGCTAAATAAGCCAGACAGAGAAAGACAAACACCATATGATTTCACGTATATGTGGAATATAAACAAATTTAAGGACAAAGAGAATAAATTACTGGTTACCGGGGAAGGGACGTTGGAGGGTGGGCACAAGGGGTGAAGGGGCATACTGATATGGTGTATGACAAACCATAATGTATAACTGAAATCTCACTGTGTTATAAGCTATTATGACCACAATAAAAAAAAAAATCCATGAAAGTGGAAACATGTGACTGAAGAGTATTAGGAATGCCTCAATCAAGGGGATTTTGGCCTAATTTCAGAGTGGAAATCTAGCCCAGTATGTGCTAAACCCTGAGGTTATCACCATGAACAAGATAGACATGGCCTCTATCCGCAATGTCATATGTCTGAGGAAGAAACATATATCACAAAACTAATAATTATAAATCTATATACATTAAATTTCTGTTTGTTACTACATTGTTTGAACACAGCTGAGTCAATTTTCACCAAATTTAGAGGGAGTCTTTGAGCACATGAGGCCCAACAGCAGATTCAGAAGATGGAGTCATGATTTCATCCTACCATCCCAGAAGTATAGGCATATCCATCCCCTTTCTTCTCTTCTCAGTGATTTACAATTTACAAGTTTTAGCCATTTTTTCACTATTCTACCTTTGCAGATGGGAAACCAGACTCAGAATATTAAGTAAAGAACTAAACCTAATTATTTTACTGATATATGAAATCAAGATTATATGGGTTACCCATCACAAAGAGTTTTTAATCAAACTGTTTATTTGCATAAACATTTAGAAATTAGTAAACTAACATGGATTTCTAAGACTACCCCAAACCACTAAAAAGAAAAAGTATTACACAAATTCTGCCAATTTGAACAGATAACAAAATGTGTGAAATTAAAAAAAAATTCAGTGATACAGGAACTTCACTTATTTTTGGAAAAAGTTGATTCCATTCTCCAGTGAAAAATAAAAATCTAATATTTGCATCATTTAATATAGTACTCTTCTTTTTGAACTCAACTTTTTAAAGTACACTATCAACTGCATGAATCTGTAAGTATTATTATGCCATGTTCTGCCTCAGAAATGAACACAACATTAAGACAAAAATATTATTTGAGTTTTAAAACTAACAGTGGGGTTACTGCTTGGAAAAAGAAGGGAAAAATATGTTGTATATAATAATAACACTACACATTAGAATTGTAAAAGCGCTTTTTATCTGTGTCTTGATTTAAACCTCATTGCCCTAGGAAATGGATATTATCCTTATTGGATAGATGAGAAAACTGAAGTTCAGAGAGGGTAAATACTGCACGATTAGTAAATGATAGGGTTACGGGTCAAATTTAGGTCTTCTGGTATCTCAGCCTCAGTACCATCATCTGTCTGCAGTTGCTTTCATGAAATAACTTCTCTAGTCACTATCAGGATATCAAAAATTATTTCAGAAAATAAAACACAATTATATCTTGCACATCACCTAGGGCTGGTCTTAACTATCTCTCAACTCCATGCTTCACTGAAGCCATTCCCTCTGTCTGAAATGCCACTCCCTTTTCTCTCCTCCTAAGCAAATGGTACTCAACTTTTAAAATTCAGATAAAATTTCACTTTGTTCTTCTTTCCTGATTACCTTCAACTTTTTAATAAGGTTTTAAAGGTAGAACTTGAATATTTGTGATCTGTTTAATACAACCCAGAGCCAAGATGGTGTTATGAAGACAAACATCATCAACAAATACAAATGAATATTTCTTAAAATGACACAAAGTGATGATACCATTCCATAACCACAAGAAAATATCAGTCTTCTTATTTCATTGTCATACCTCCTAGGCATATACATGCTCTGTTTTTTAAAAAATCCAATTAGTTTATACTAGGTCTACAAAGACAAATATGAGGTCTACTGGATTAAATTCAGGATATATTATATATAAAAACCTAGATGTTTACATGGTATAATTATATATATAATTATATAATTCATACCATTTCAGAGCAAGAACAGATGATGAGAGGCAGTAAATGTACTTAATGACATAATTTGAAATATCCCCAACTCCCAATAATCCCCAATCTTGGAAGCCCTTTAAATTGATTTACTATCACAAGGATTTGTCAAACTATAATGCATTGATAACATGAAGAAAAGCAGTGAACGGAAAAAGACAACTGAGATTGGCCTCCATCATGTTATGGCTATTGGCTTAGTGGGAATACCTCCCCCTCTCCAAATAAAAGTATGGATCTGTAATTAAAGTTGCTAGAATAGTTTAGTTACTGAAACAGAGAAAAAGAAGAGAATACAAGTAGACCCCAAATTATGTATTTTCAACCAAGTATCTAAAATCATAAAAGACACACTTCTCTAACACCAACTTCACAAGGAATTCCAGTCATCTGCTAATTAAGCTATGAGAAATGTCTCTCCCTTTTCCCTCTTTCCCAGTCTAGCACAACTCCAACAAGCAAGCAAGACTCTGTCAACTGCTGCTACAAATTTTCACGCCCTCAAGAAACTGGTTGGAGAATTAGTATTATTGCTGGCAAAGGAGACTCAATCCTGACCTTTTTATGTACTTCAACTGAAGAGTAGCACCTAAGATTAGTACAGAGAAGGACGAAGACATGACCCTGCTTACCTAACATTCTCTAGATCACAGTGTTTATATCCTTTTAAAGTCAAGATCTCTTGATTGTTCCTTTTTTTTTTTATGTCTTGAGGAATATGTTAAGAACTAAGAAATAGGAATGGCCCAGAATAAATGTCACATGTGTCAAAGCTTTGAAGACCAAAGATTTAGTAAAAGAGCTGATAACTTCATGTTGACTCATCATAAAATACATTAATTTGGCACCATGCTATTTTTTATACTTGTAAAAATTATAGAAGTTGAGCATTCCAGTTGAAGCATCTAACCAACAATTACCATATCATTTTAAATGAAAATGTGTTCCAGATTCTAAACACTCATAAACACAGGTTAGATAACAGTCAGAAAGCTCAAATCCATACAAGTAATAGCCCATATTTTAAGAAAAGCTGTATGTATCAGTCAGGGTCCTGGCAAAAAACCAAAGCATTCTGGAAAAGATAACTGAAGGGCAAATTTACAAAGGTGTGGGCAGGGTTAAATGAAACAACAGAGACAGCAAAATACTCAGGAAGCCACTGGCACCCACTGGAATGAAGGGGCAGGGAGGAAGCAGTTACTGGAGGGGAGCTGCCCAATAGCAGCTGGAAGAATAAATATCCAGCTTCTCTTTCCTCTGGCTCTCCAACGGACTGCCAGTGCCCCACACTGGCTAAATCCAACAAGAAATGAACAAGGGAGCCCAAGTCAGGCAGTCTTTAGAGGTCAACCTCCTCTGGGGCAGAAAACAAGGCAAATAAAAAACACCTAGTACTGAATGTATAAAAAAGAGAATTTGGGAGTCAAGACCTGGTCAGCCACTTTTAGTTATAAAATCTCCTAGATAAGGTACCTCCTTGAGTCTGTGATCCCCACTATAAAATACGGATTATACCACTCACTTCAAATAGATGTTATGAGAATAAAGTGAAATTGACATGTGCTAAAGGTACCTAACAAAACCTGGCTCTATACTAGAACTAAATGTTAGGTGAAATGAAATCTAAGACAAGCTTTGTATCCCCAGTACCTAACACAATATGTAACTTATAGCAAGTGCCTAATAAACACTGGCTCAATAAATTATGACACAGAACACACATTAAGTGGCAATGAGGAACTGAAGATTCACATCTTTGCTTTGGGCTTGCTATTGCTGTGTGACCTTTATTAAGTAATACAACCTTACTACATCTAGCTTTTTAAACTGAAAAGACAAGAACCTTTATCCTACAAGTGCTACAGGATAAATAAAAGACATTAAGTATCTTGACATTATACAGTCAAGAATTACAGATTTAAAATATTCTACCAATAAACACCTCCTAACCATAAACACTTTAGTAGCATCTAATAGCCACCCACGTGCCTAAATGATTTAAGACTCATGAGAGGGTGTTTTAGAAATACAGAAGGCTGGGCAAAAAAGTTTATAGACAATAAAGAAATTACTTCCCAGAAGAAAATCCCATTATACTCTGGAATATCTGTTTTTGCTTCTGTTATTCAGCTAAAAGTAGGCTTCTTCTGCTACTTCTCAAAAAGGTTAAAATATGGAGAAAATCCAATAATTTTGTGTTGATGGTTTAAATACTAAGTATAAGAGCAAAGAGTACCTACAGCTTCTAATTTTCTTTTTTTGATGTCTGACACACAGAAGTTCAGCACCTCTAAAACATGAATGTAATACAATTAGTATACAACCGTATTTACTAGCACTGTCGAAGAGAATAGAAAGGGGACTAAGTAAAAAGTCATTTTTTTTGCTTTTGTTTTTTAAGTGAGGAGGGAATAGGTACAGAGATTCCCAGCAGAGTTTCTATTGATCACTAATTTTGGTCACTAGTGAAGCCTGTGCTATCTTATATTCAAGTAAAAGAATCAAGAAAGAAGATAAAGAAACGAGACTTTCTATTTTAGATGATGTATTCTATATTACAAAAGCCTAACAGGCTATTAAACTTCTTCAGCAACATATGCTTATGTTGAGAGTTTGGGAGAAGGTGAGGAATAAAGAAAAAATGTAAATCTTAATGGCTTTCTCTATCTTTGATGTTCAGCAGTTTGATTAAGATGTGCCTAGATGTGATTTTCCTTGTATTTATTCTGGTTGGGGTTCACTAAACTTCTTGGATTTGATTTAAATTGAGTAACTGAATTTTTTGGCAATTACTGCCTTAAATATTTTTTACCCATCTGTCTGTTGGTCTGTCATGGAGATACAAAGAGTGAAAAGGCTACAAACGTGGAACTATTTCACAAATGCTGGTCATGCACAGGTGCATCTGCTCAAACAAATACCCATTTGCTCTTCTCAAAATATAGCACCAACTTTATTTGGCTGTGGAACCTTTCTTTCTTTTTTTTTTTTAAGATTTTTATTTATTTCCCTTTTCTCCCCAAAGCCCCCGCGTACACAGTTGTATATTCTCAGTTACGGGTCCTTCTAGTTGTGGCATGTGGGATGCCGCCTCAGCATAGCTTGATGAGTGGTGCCATGTCTGCGCTCAGGATCCGAACCAGGGAAACCCTGGGCCGCCACAGCACAGCACGCGAACTTAACCACTCAGCCACAGGGCTGGCCCCACAGAACCTAACCTTCTAATGACACTAGTATTCTAATCTAACCTCTACATTTTATAAGTGAGAAAATTGTAGTCTAAAGTTACTCAGTCCAATAGATCATGACTAGCCACATAAGGCTTTTTAAGTTTAAATTAATTAAAAATTAAAAAATTTAAATTTCATTTCCTCAGTTGCACTAGTCACATTTCAAATGCTCTATAGCCTTAAGTGGCTACCATACTGGGCCGTACAGGTCTAGAACAGTTGCATCACTGCAGAAAATTCTACTGAACAGCACTGGTCTATGTATTATTTGATTTATCCACACAGCTAATGCGGCACAGCCAAAGTCTCAGTCCTTTCTTTTTTTTATTTTTACTTTTTTTAAAGATTTTATTTTTTTCCTTTTTCTCCCCAAAGCCCCCTGGTACATAGTTGTATATTCTTCGTTGTGGGTCCTTCTAGTTGTGGCATGTGGGACGCTGCCTCAGCGTGGTTTGATGAGCAGTGCCATGTCCGCGCCCAGGATTCAAACCAACGAAACACTGGGCCGCCTGCAGCGGAGCGCGCGAACTTAACCACTCGGCCACGGGGCCAGCCCCAGTCTCAGTCCTTTTTTACTGCCTTACTTCCCAGTCTAAGCCTTCATTAATTACTGGTTTCTGAATGATCACATTAGCCTTTTTGCTAAGGTCTGCTTACAAATCTCCACTCACTTCCCACAGATAAATAAATCTCAAACTTTCCATGACATTCAAAGCCTTCCACAATCTAAACTTAGTCTCTTACCTTTCTCCTACATAAATATCACACTCTGGCCAACTGATCTATTTGTTAAATACACGAAAAAACATAGATGGTTTCACCTCCATGACTTTTCCTATGCCTTTGTCTCTGTGTGGAATACTCTTTTCCATCTTTTCTGCTTATCTAAAGTCTCACTCTTCTTTCAAGGCCCAAATCCTATCTTATCTCCACAAATCATTCTAGGTCAGTAATTACAAACAAACTACTAAAAATTGTTTCATATTTTTACATAGAAGCTTACAATATTCTAAATACTTCATCTAAGCACTTTACTGTGATTCTTTGATAGAGAGTGGAAAAAAAGTTAAGCAGGGTAAAGGAAATCAGGAGTGTGTATCCATGTGGTGCTGATTACAATTTTTAAAAGGGTGATCAGAGCTTACGGAAAAGATGACATTTAAACAAACCTGAAGGAGGTAAAGGAGTTAGCCATGTGGAAATCTGGGGAAAAGGTAACCATGGCAGGGTGAACAGCCATTGCAAAGGCCCTAAAGCAGGAATGTGCCTGGTATGTTTAAGGAATAGCCCAAAGGCCAGAATGTGGCCAAAGGAAAATGAGCAAGGCAAAGAATATATGAGACAGGTCAGAATGGATGACCAGGTTGTGTGGGGTTTTATAGACCACTGTAAGGACTTTGGCTTTTATTCTAAGTGAGTTGTGGAAACTCTGGGGCTTCTAAACAGACAGAGATAGTTTAGAATCTGAATAATTTAAAAGGATAATTCAGGTGCTAAGAATAGAATGGGAAGAAGGGGGTAAGTGTAGCAGCATGGAGAAAGTTAAAGGATACTGCAATAATCTAGGACAGAGATGATGACAGGCTTTTCAGTGGAGGTGATAAAGATATGTTTTGATGCATGTTTTGAAGGTAGAACTGATAGGATTTCCTGATGGATTCCAAGAGGATCTGAGCCTGATTATCTGGAAGACTGAAACTGCTATCCACTGAAATGGAGAAGGCTGTGAAGAGAGTAAGTTTTAGACAGGAGCTAAGAGCAGGAGTTCATTTTCAGACATCTAAGTTTGAGAAGCCTTTTATATCTTAGGTGGGAAAGTATATCCAAATACCCATTTAACAAGCCTGGAGTTCAGGAAAACCGTCTGACCTAGAGATATAAATTTGGGAGGAGTTGTTATATGGATGGTGTGTAAAATCATGAGCACAGATGAAATCACCAAAGGAGTAAACAGAAGGGTAAGGACTGAGGCCTGTGTCGTTCCACCATTAAGACACAGGGGAGAAGAGGAGGATCAGTAAAGTAGATAGAAAAGGTGGAAGGCGGACCTTTTAGGAATTATACCTTCAGAAGACAAAACCTATTGGTCTAGCCCCATCAATATTTTATTTGCCCCCCGTCCTAAATGTGAACTATATCTTAAGAGCAAAAAAGGGGCAAATTGGGAGCAGGAGTGAAGGAATGACAGAAGAGAAAAATAACAATATATCTTACAGGATATAATCTATTTCTTAGGCCTGTTGAGACTTGAGGGTATTAAGAAACTTTCTCTGATATTTCTAAGAAAGGATTAGAATTGTAAAGGAAGGACTGTCAAGTCTCTGATATTTACAATACATGATATAAAACAAAGATAAGCACAGATCTTTGGCTTCTGAAGACTTTTGATTGTGTATTAGTTTTCTGTGGCTGCTACAAATTACTACAAAGTGGGCGGCTTAAGACAACAGAAATTTATTTTCTCACAGTTCTGGAGGCTAAAAGTCCAAAATCCAGCAGGGCCACACTCCCTTTTGGGGCTACAAGAGAGAATCTGTTCTTTGCGTCTTCCAGCTTCTGGTGACTACAAGCTTGTGGACACATCACTCCAATCTCTGCCTCTATGGTCACATTACTTCCTCCTCTTGTGTGTTTTTTCACTTCTGTCTGCCTGTAATTTCCCTCTTCTTTTCCCTTCTAAGGACAACTTGCAATTGGATTCTGGACTCATTCAAATAATGCAAGATGATCCCCTCATCTCAAAATCCTTACTTTAATTACATCTGCAGAGACACTTTTTTCCAAATACGGTATCATGCACAGGTTCCAGAGATTAGGATGTGAACTTTTTTGAGGGCCACCATTCAACCTACTATATGATTCCAGAAATTTTTGCCAAAGATATCAGCAAAGTGTTCTGTTTATGCAATAGGCCAAAGGATGTTCATCCATAAGGAAAGTTTTTTTCTTTTAAAGGGTATGCCTATAAGGAGACATCTATTTGATTTGGCTATATTCGGCTATGTACAACTGCTTCCCAGGTAACCATCGCCCCCCTTGGTCTGGATAAAAGAACTAGTCATTGGGCTATACATTACAAATCCTGTGATGATAGCCTTTTCTAAATGATTGTTTTACCTTCCCCACTCACACTCACTTATCAGTCCCCGTCTCCTCTTCCCAAAGAACTTTATTTCATGATTTTGATTTAAAGATACCCATATAAGAAGTGTGGGTTATTCATACAAACAAAAACTGAAGAACAGATTAGTTCAGGCAATATTTAAATGGATCAGAGGTTTAAAATCTGGTGTTCTAATAGACCTAGACACCTCTCCTGATTCTCTATGTTACAAGAGCATTTTGTATTGATTTATTCATTGTAACTGATTCTAATATAGGAGGTAACAGGACCTCCACATGGAGTAGTCTCATGCGTACTTCTTCCTTTTGTTTTTATAGTGAGACTTCCTATGACAAGTTACTAATAATGAAAAAAATCTCTTTTGTGATATCTTGTCTGAGTAGTTCAGAGTGTTTCAAAGATGTAATTTATACGAATCCAATGAAATAGATGGTAGCATATTCTCCCTCACTTTATAGACAGGGAAAGAGAGAGGCACAGTCATTTTGGGGGAGTTGTAAAACCAAGAGGAGTCAGGTGTCCTGACTTTCAATTCAACTCAGTAATTCCAGTTCAATGGCATATGCGCTTCTGTATTTGGTCTCAAAAGACACACCAACAAGTTAGAAAAAGACTATCAAAAGACAAAGAAAAGAATTTCCGTGGAAAGGGACAAATATTTCATAGGAAATGCCCCTAGAGCTATGCTGTCCAGTGTAAACACATACTGAATTATAGACTTAGTATGAATAAAAAATGTAAAGTCACTTATTAATACACATTGAAATGTAATGTTTTGGATATGCTGGGTTAAATAAAATACATTACGAAAACTAATTTCACCTGTTTCTTTTTACTTTTTTAATGTGGCTAATAGAAAATATTAAATTATATTTATGACATTATATTTCTATTAGATGGCCCTGCTGTAGAGAAAGTTATGAAATAGATACTTACATTATACATAATTTATTCAGTTAGCAAATACTTATTCAACACCTATTATTGTCAGGCTTTATGCTAAATGCTGAGACTTTGAGTGAACAAAGAGAATGATCCCTGCCATCATAAAGTTTACATTATCTCCTCCATTTCTACTGCACATTTCACATACTATTTTCTCATTTGTGATAATGCATAAGAATAATTTAATTTAGAATACCAATTTTGGGGAGGAAATGTCAATACCTGACTTAGAAATCACAAAACATAAATCATCGATAGATCCTACTACTAATGGCAGACTATTTTTGTGATACAATACTTAAATTATTATGCTACATAATATTTATCTGAAGCCTAATACTATAACATTCCAGTAGCTTCTCCTGGTTTCTTGCTCCCTCCTTATGACTCACCTCTACCAGTGTCTCTTTAACTGGCAACCTGCCTGCTATTCACATTACAGCAGGACTATTTATACTTTCAAGGGTCTCCAGAGAAGGACAGAGGTCGAAATTGTTAAGTGTACATAATTTTAAGAAGCCAACTCTAGTTTTTCGGACCCAAGAAGTTTTGAAGTTTCTTTTGGGCTTAAATAAATTAAGGTGATTTCCGAGCAGGATTTTGCACAAACTTAACTGAGGGTTAAAATAACTTCTTATTAGTTTTGTCCTTCTGAGGCTTTCACATAAGAAAACTCTCCTAAATAGGACTTCTAAAACATATTAACAAGTATTATGTCTGTAGTAAATGATTTTTTAAACTAAAATACTAAGTAACATCAATAAGACAAGAATACATAACACTTTTAAGGCTAATGGAATAGCTTTCAAGAAAATGTTACAATAAACAAAATAATCGTTCAGGTTTTATTGACAGCTACGAAGAGAGCAATACAAGCAAAAACTCCTTTATCAAAAGGTGCTAATTTTTCCCACTTTAATACAGAAAGTATTACTGGTATACGATACCTATTGAGAAATAAATGAAGCACCCAAGTTTTGAATACTCAAAATGATTTCACCGCCTTTCTTGGTTGAATTTTACCACCATCTGAAACACAGATGTGTTTAGAAAGGAATACTATCCTCAATCTTTAGCTGTGCAGGTGTGGTTATATACAGAGTTTCGATGTTATACATCTTCTGTCAGCTAACAAAGAACTGATATCCTATGACTTTAAAAAAAAAAAGAGGAAGAAAAATAATAATTACTCCTGATTAGAGAAAATAATAACGTAAGCAAAATTTAACTATTCTCCATAAATAATCAGATTAACATTTTGCCAAAAAAGACTCAAACCAAAATCTTTAAGCTAAAGTACTCCATATAGGATTATGGGTCCTTTCAGGCCAAACTACTAGTGCTAGTTTGCCAAATACAATGCAATATGCAAATATAAATTTAGAAATTCAATTTTCCCTTGGCCTTCAGCCCAAAATGGCCTAATTTTTATATGTGCCTCAAACAATAAAATAGCATAAAGCTTAGTCAGCATGAATCCAGCCTGTATTTGACAATCAATTGTCACTTGTCAGCAGCATCAGAAAAATAATTCTCTTAAGATTTTTCCCTTTGTAACCTGAGTAGAGAAGAAATATAAGGACGCAATTCAGACGAAAATGCAACAAAACTTACCCCCAGCTTACAAAATTCATCCCCAGCTTGCTCTGTGCCCAGCACTTGACTAGCAACTTTTACATGTTATCACATATTTGTCTGCCCTCTCCCCCTTGAAAAAATCAGAAAACTACATTTTTCAATCCCATACCCTCCAGATTAAAAAAAAAAAAAGGGTTGGGATAACTAGAAACCAAAGAATTTCTGTGAAAAATCTAAGTCAGTCTTTAAGATAAATCATAATTTTATCTTCAATCGGCCATAATATACAAGAAAGTCTTTCAAATGTTAAAGAAGCTTGCTTCAAATTACTTATATTTAATTCAATCTAACCACTCCATAAGAACAACTAGCATCTGTCAATTCGATCCCATTAAATAGGTGACACCAAGTGTCTTACATTCACAACTGCAAAAATATCACTTTATGACTTCCCTTATTTCAAATTTGTGACGTGCACTCATTTTCCACTAAAAGGCTGAAGTGTCTTTAAAAACAGATACTAACCTTAGTATCTTTCATATGTTAGGTAGAAAAAAAATATGGTTTCATTTCGTCAAGTAAAAAGGCACCCAAAATTCTATAAATCACCACCAAAATTTTAAAAATAAATTCCAACACTGGTTAGATGACAGTAAAATGGACTGTTCTTTACATAAACTAATGATCAGTTGAGGCATCCCCAAAATGAAACAATATTTCAAGTAGCTACTATTTGGATACTAGGAATTGGGTTGTTTCAAGTTCTAAAAGAATGTTGCAGTTTTAAAAGTTAACCTTACTAGGCTAGTTCTGGAAGTCAGAGATACGGAAAACATACACTAACATTACTCGCCAAATGTAATTTTTTTCCCCAGAAAAACACCTTGCGGTCACATTAAAATAGTTTCCGTGGACACATGAAATTTAAACTTCAGTTAAATTGTATACAGTAATAAAAAAGGAAAATATTGAACAAATAAAAAGGAGGGTTTTTTTTTGTTGCTGGTGCATAATTTGGTTTAAGTCCCAAGACTTAATTCTAAATCTTTACGATGGAATTGCACATAGCAAGGAAAGAACATTTGAAAATAAGAGTTGACAATAGATCATCACCATTTTCTAAATAGAGAGAAGTATTTACATTTTAATTCCGTTCAGGTACTTGGGTGTTAAGGAAGCATAAACAGGCAAATACGGTAATAGCTTGAATTATAAACAGAAGTGGAAAGATTCGCATTGAGATGGTTAGCGGCAAAAGCGAAAATGAAATTTAGGCATACTGTCAGACTTATTGGTTAAAATAATAATAAAAAATAAAGAAATAAAAAGACAGCCATGTTCTTAGAGGAAAAAAAGTAGAATGAAAAGAAGAGATCACAAACATTTTAAGGCAAGCAGTCAGGGGAAAGAATTACTTTATGCCTCCACTGTTTACTAACATTTAAAACTAGCACTTCCAGCCAACACCTGGGTTTGAAAATTGCAGCACCACTTAGACGCTGTCCTTTCCAACGTCGACCCAACAGAACCCTCTGCAACAATCTGAATAGTAAATAATAACCAGAATCGTTCGTATACTTCTACCTTCAAGGGCCAATGGGAAAAAATTAAGACCTCTCTTTCTCCCATATATAGCCTTAACCACTCTCTCCTCTCTTTTATTTACTGCCCTTGTCGCGGGGTTAATGAACCCTAACTTCTTTTCCTTCTTCCCATTAATGGAAATGGGGGGAAAGAGCAACGGCAGAGCGGAACCCAGATGATAGGAAAAACTAGAAATTAGAAACAATGGTAATTACTTGCTGGGTGAAAGCTGGGAACTCCCTGAAGGTTCAGCATGAGGGAGACAATCGTGGAAGATCCCTGTGAACACATACTTTACCCCAAGGCTGCACCATTTTTCCTATGTTTCATTTCTGCTCTTCAAGGGGGTGGCAGTTCCCCCCGATGAACCTTCCCCGGTGCGTGCCTCCTTTTCCCTAGAGCCCCCGGCAGCAGGGGTGGGGGGCGCTGGCCCCGGCTCCGAATTTGCAGCGAGGCCCGGAAATCAGTCCCGTTAGAGCCGATTTCACCCATCAGGAATGCGCTCCGCCCCCGCCGCCTCCCCGAGGCGGCTGCCCTCGGTGTCGCCAGCTTGAGGGGCTGAGGAAGTACTCGAGGGGAGCGCCGCCTGGGTGCGTCACAACACTGCCCGTCGGCGGCCCTTCCACAGACCGCCGGGGCCAGGACAGGGCTCGGGGCGGATCCCACGCTCCGCCTCCGCCCCCGCAGCCAAGGGGACGCCCGGGCCCGGGCCGGCCGGGGGACGCGGAACCAGCCCGAGGCCTGACCCCCGGCCCCGCGCCGAGCACGAAAGGGGGCGCCTTTCCCTTGGGATTTCCGAATCCATTTCCGTCCCTCGGAGGGGCGCGAGGGCAGCGGCCGTGCCAGAGCGCCCTGGATCGGAAACGGGAGCCGCCCCTGCCCTCCTGCCCCGGCGCACCCTCCTCCCGAGCCCGCCCGTACCTTCAACTCCTCGGAGCCGCGGCCGGCGCAGGGCTGCGGGCGAGCAGGCCCATCTCCCCGCGGCGGCGGCAGAAGCCTGAGAAGTACGGAGGAGGGTCCTTCAGACCCGCCGAGGAGCCTCTCAGCTGGGGAGCGGGGAACCGAGAGGAGGCGTCCCGACAGCCGCTTTCCCGAACTCCTCCTCCGCACTTCTGTCTTGACGGCTGTTCCCGGGAACCAGCGCCGTAATTGCCATTCTCCCCCTCCCTCAGCCCCCGCAGTCCCCGCCTCCTCCTCCCACTCCTTCCTCCCGCCCCCGGCCCGCCCTGCCCCGCCCCGCCGCCCGCGTGCCGTGCGTCATGGCGTCACGCCCACCGGGCCCGCGCGCGCGGCTCTGGGACGTGCTCCTTCGCTTATGCGTGTTCGCCCCGCGCTTGCCTAGGAGCGCCGAGCCTGCGAGCCGGGTGGCCCAGAGCGCGGACCCGCTCCCTGTACCCCGCGCGGGGCAGTCTGCGGCCCTTCCTGCCCCTCAGAGTCACCCCGAGCTGGCTGAGCTGTGGAGCAGGTGTCTCCTGCAAAGACGAGCGGGGGTGGTTGAAGCTGCTCTCAAGGTGAAGGGAAAATACTGGACTTGGGGACCTGGCTTTTGGCATTTCGCACGCTATTAATCCTTCCTTTGTGTGCTCACGGTTCACTTGCTAGATTGGCAGCCCAGGGGAGAGCAGAGCCGGGATGTTGCAGCGAGTTTCTGCCACTCTTCTCGAGGAAATGTGCTTCCCGGAGAGTGGCGGCGCCCCCACCCACTCGTCCTTTTAGTTTTAATAGACCTGAGTCTGGCGCAGAGGCTCCTAGGAGCAGCTCTTACCCACAATTTAACACCCTATGTGAGGGTGTTACCTTTCTTTTTTTCATTTCTACCCCTTTTTTTTCTCCCTTAATTTCACCAAGTCGCTTAAGTATTTAGAATTCATATATCAGTCCTTATTGATAAATTCTGAATTATTTTAATCCAGCGTTACCTGTTCAAGCCCCTCATACCCTTAAGCCAGTCATACCCCGTTCGAATTTTTTAACCTACATATGACTTGGTATCATTTCTTAGTTGAGTAAACGCATTCGTTCCAGATCTGGTCCGTTCCCTTCTAGTTGATTTCTGTTCAAGATTTAGAGTCACTCTTCCTTGGAATACTGAGAAACGGAATGTGATAGATGCTGGACAGAATGTCCATTCGCCATCTGTTACTTAACTAAATATATCGCCCTATCAATCCTTGTTTTAGGTGTGTCTGTCTAATTTAAATTAGAAACCAAGGAGCCATGGTCTTTCAGATCATACTTGGTATCTGGTAATCTAGTAAATGTTTACCAATTAAAAAGCTAAACTAGGCAGTTTAGGTCTAAGTATCTGACCATGAATCATAAAGAAAGTAATAATGGGTGTGTTTATTTTCATTTATTGGAAGTTTTTAAGCTGTTATGTATTCCTTTAAATGCTACTTGAAGGCTTCGGGCAACTTAATCAATGGGGTACTTTAAGCCTACAGGTAGTACAAGAATAGTAAGTTAAATGGCTTTATGGAACAGTACCCATACATAATATAATCCTTGAAAATATATCAACATGTTGAACAACATTTCAGAACAGATGGGGCATTGGCTTGGAAGGGGATTTTGAGTAAAGAGGCTGTGCAGAGTGGGAATGGTTTTGTACTCCGTACAATTGTCATTTTCCAGAGATTGCTTTTCTTGTCTGCCTGAAATCTAGAGGGATTTTCTCTTCTTCATTAGGGCAGCACAAATCTATTAAAAAACAATTATCTATTGGACATCTCCACTTGAATCCCCACAGGCACCTCAAATTTAGCCTATCCAAGTCAGAATTTATCTTTTCTCAAAATGCCTCTCTCATTCACCCAAGCCCAAGCCAGAAATCTAGGATTCTTCCCAGGCACCCTCCTTTCAGTCACTTCCAATTTATAATTAACCACCAAGTCCTGCTTATTATACGTCGGACACATCCCTGCACTCACTCTCTTCTATATCCCCCCCTCCTGCCTTTAGGGCAGGGTTTCAACTTTGGCTGCACATTAGAATCTCCTGTGGAGCTTTTAAAATCCTGATGCCCAGGTTGCATCTGCCAATTAAGTCAGAATCTCTGAGGCTGGCACCCAGGCATCAATAGTTTTTAAAATTCCCCAGATGATTCCAATGCATAGCCAAAGTTGAAAACCACTGCTAAGGCCTCATCATTTCTCATTGGATTACTGAAAAATAATAATAATGCAATATAAAATATTATAGTTATGCAAATAATAAAGGCATAATAATTGGCCACAGGTGCCTTAATTTGGGGGAGCATTCTCTCTTCTTTCCATACTCTCTTCTAATTCAATCAACATCAATTCAATAAATATTTATTGAGTGGATAATTTATTGGGGGAGAGGTTTGCTGTTATAGAAACTGGGAATACAACAATAAAAAAGACAGCCCTTGTATCTGTTCTCATGGAGCTTATATTCTGGGGTGGGCACGGATAAGGGAGGCAGAAAAAACAACACAAAGAAATAAAGAAAAGGAAATAAATTTACCAGAGTAGCATATAGAAACCAGGGAGGCTGTAGGTTTAGTTTGGTTCTCAAACTAACGTCTACTCCTCTGACCTTTGAGCTGTGTTCTACTAGATGAGAAGGAAGCAAACAAGTTAAGGGATGGGGAAGACAAAGGGAACAGGAGGTGCAAACGAGCAAGACAAACTTGCCAAGTTCAATGCAGTTAGATGCTGAAACCTAGGGAGTAAAAGGGAGAATGACATGGGGTTAGAGAGGTAGGAGGGAGGTAGATTACTTCAGCCCTCTTAAGGCCAAGATAAGGAGAATTCTAAATGGTTGGTACAGTATGTGATAAGACACCATGGATTTTTAAAAAAATTTTTATTGAGTTAATGATAGGTTACAATCTTGTGAAATTTCAGTTGTACATTATTGTTTGTCAGTTGTGTTGTAGGTGCACCCCTTCACCCTTTGTGCCTGCCCCCCACCCCACCTTTCCCCTGGTAGCCACTAATCTGTTCTCTTTGTCTACTTTATTAAATTCCTCATGTGGGTGGAGTCGTACAGAGATTGTCCTTCTCTGTCTGGCTTATTTCACTTAACATAATTCCCTCAAGGTTCATCCGTGTTGTTGCAAGTGGGATGATTTTGTTCTTTTTTATAGCTGAGTAGTATTCCATTGTATATCTATACCGCATCTTTATCCAATCATCTGTTGATGGGCACTTAGGTTGCTTCCACATCTTGGCTATTGTAAATAATGCTGCAGCGAACATAGGGGTGCATGGGACTTCTGGAATTGCTGATTTCAAGTTCTTTGGATAGATACCCAGTAGTGGGATAGCTGGGTCATGTGGTAGTTCTGTTTTTAATTTTTTGAGGAACATCCATACTGTTTTCCATAGTGGCTGCACCAGTTTGCATTCCCACCAGCAGTGCATGAGGGTTCCTTTTTCTCCACAACCTCTCCAACATTTGTTACTATTAGTTTTAGATATTTTTGTCATTCTAATGGGTGTAAGGTGATATCTTAGTTTTGATTTGCATTTCCCTCATGATCAGTGATGATGAACATCTTTTCATGTACCTATTGGCCATCCGTATATCTTCTGTGGAGAAATGTCTGTTCATGTCTCCTGCCCATTTTTTGATCGGGTTGTTTGATTTTTTGTTGTTGAGTTGTGTGAGTTCTTTATGTATTATGGATATTAAGACTTTATCAGATGTATGACTTGCAAATATTTTTTCCCAGTTAGTGGTTGTTTTTTTGTTTCAATCCTGTTTTCCTTTGCCTTGAAAAGGCTCTTTAGTCTGATGAAGTCGACACCATGAATTTTTGTCAATCTTTTTCTTTTTTTCCTGCTTTATCTCCCC